>NW_013667822.1:198574-207384 GCF_000517525.1 Limulus polyphemus | reverse complement strand
ATAAGGTGATCCAGTAAATCTTAGTACAAATGGTAGTACAGCAAGCGATAAACATAAGGTGATCCTGTAAATCTTATTACAAGTGGGAGTACAGCAAGCGATAAACATAAGGTGATCCTGTAAATCTTAGTACAATTGGGAGTAGAGCAAGCGATAACTATCTAAAACTCGTAGATTCGTCGATTGTTCAACGTCGGGATTTTCATGATATGCGCACGCATAAATACCGGCACTGGGGGGGGGGGGTCTCAGGGTCTATCTTCTCGTCAATTCCTGGATTCACTTTTTTGAGTCTCCCAAAACCCCTTTGGTCACGGTATGGAACCATAATTTGAAAAGTTGTTAATATTTAAAGCTCTCAGTTCTGATTTTATTCGTAACGATGTGTATACATTATACAATGTATTATATATGTCGTATAATACATTATATTCGTAACGGTGTGTATACATTATATTCATTACGGTGTGTACACATTATATAATGTATTATATATGTCGTATAATGCATTATATTCGTTACGGTGTGTACACATTATATAATGTATTATATATGTCGTATAATACATTATATTCATTACGGTGTGTACACATTATATAATGTATTATATATGTCGTATAATACATTATATTCGTAACGGTGTGTATACATTATATAATGTATTATATATATGTCGTATAATACATTATATTCGTTACGCACGCACACACACACACACACACACACACTAGAGAGGAGGCTTGGGGTTAAAAATTCGAAAATTTTAACATTAGGCTTATTTTGAACTAGCCCTGAAACGTCCTTGCCAGTTTTCTTGTAAGTTCATGGATCCAGTCCCTTAAGTCTTGAAAAATAAACTTGTATATCATATAAGGAATAAAATGAAAAGTTTCCAAAATTTGAATTGTTTTAAACAGTTTTCACATCTCAAAAATAATTCTCAAGTTAATCGATTCCATCAAACCTAAAACCCCCCTAATTGCCCATTTTTTGGGGGGACTTCTCTCACGTCTCTTTCGAAATCTTTTTTATTTGTTTAGGGGTGAGATGGCGCAAAAACCTACATGCAAGATTTCAAGTTATTTTGTCAAAAGTTTAGAAGGAATTCAAAAATCAATTAAATATATAAATTGTTCTTATTTTAGCACAGTGCTACACAATGGACTATATGTGCTCTGCCCACCACGGGTATCGAAACGCGGTTTCTAGCGTTGTAAGTCCGGAGACATATCGCTGTGCCACTAGGGGGGGGGCGGACTATATGCATTCTGTCCACCGCAAGGAATAGAACTCCGGATTTGAGCACTGTAAATTCGTAATCTTGCCGTTGACTCACCGTGTGACAAATATAGAAACACGGGTGCAACTGAGAATCACTACGCGTGTGTATGTGTGGTTGGGTAAAAAAAAACATGAAATATCCGAATCAATATAAGAATTTTGCGTCATGAAGCAGTCAGTGACAATCCTAGGAAATTTGTGAATCTCTCATCATGTCAAAATTTTGTTGGATTTTCTACTTAACTCTTATAATTATCGATGGGACATTATTGGGGTTTTAAACACTTAAAAAATAAAAGAAACAAACTGCTTATGGCTCCACGAGTCTCTGATAATTGTAAGAACTCACGTGGGAAAATATGTTATAATATGCTTTCCACGCTACATCTGCCTTATCCAGTGCCGAAGAGATCTTTCGCTCAATACCAGGGCTCATCAGGCCGGCTGGGATACGCTACAGAAATTAACAGTTTTCATGAACAGTAAATGTATGATGTGAATCAGATTAACCAAATGAATTAGAATTATCATAAATTTTATTTAAGTCAGATTTTAAGGGTAATAACTGATACCAGAAAACCATTTATTATCAGTTTTTAGAATTAATTTTAGTTTACAGGAACCAGCCTTCTTGTTCCAAATGAGTTCCCCCTCCCCTCCCCCCACACACATTTAATTACCGTTGGGGTAAAAACGAGTGATTTCACCCAATATTTTCAGATCGGCTCAGTACACTGAGGGTTGATTGAAAAAGGAAAAGAAAAAAAATGGCCCTGGTATGGCCTGGTGGGGCCCCGGCGTAGCCTGGTAGCTAGGGCGTTCGACTCGCAATCTGAGAGTCGCGGGTTCGTATCCCTGTTACCGAACATGCTCGCCCTTTCAGCCGTGGAGGCGTTATAATGTTCGATCATTTCCAGTTATTCGTTGGTGAAAGAGTAGCCCAAGAGTTGGCGGTGTGTGGTGTTAACTAACTGCCTTCTCTCTAGTCTATCACTGATACTTTAGGGACGTCTAGCGCAGATAGTCCTCGTGTAGCATTGCGCGAAATTCAAACCAAAATCAATACTCAGTGCGATGCAATATGTGAATGTCCACATTACAAAAACCAAGAGATGCTTTAAGGATTAAATTACTTCTTCATGTGATACTTTACCTTTAGAAACGGAATAACGAATGATCTAAGAGGATAGTTTGTGATGTCTTGGATTTTCTGGTGAAATTCTTCGATAGTTATAGAAGAAATCTGCAAGAGACATATTAAAAAAATGTGTCTAGCTAAGTGAATATCGAACTTTGACAACATCAAATTTTAAGTCACAATTAGTGTTATTCTGGATATTTTACATCAAACTTAGTTTCAAGATATTGATAATTATGTTAAATACTCTATTAGCTTTAAAACCGCTAATTTCGAGATAGCAATAGTTATGTTGAATACTCTATGTTGCTAGTAACACAAAAATCCAGATGCTATTTAAGCGCTAACTACTAATCTTAAGGTGATATTAAGCGCTCTTCTGTAAGTTCAAAATATTACTAAATACTGACCATTAGGCCAAAGATGATACTAAAAATTCCCCTCTAATCTCAAAGTGCTAGTAGACACTAACTACAAAAGTCAAAGTGATAAACACGCCTTATTCAGCTAAAAACAAAGTAATAAAATTGACTAAGCTAATGTTAATCTACACTTATGTTAAGTTGAAACTATACACTCTAAAATCATTGTGGAACAGGTAAAGGTTGATCCTAAATGTTTGTAAAGATGTTTTGCAGTGTAGCTTACATTCCACGACCATCTCAAGAGGATATTAAACACTCTCCATTAAGTTTGAATTGACTAAACGTTTGTAACGAAGTTTTACAGTACAGCAAACACTCAACAACCAGCTCAAGAGGACAGTGAACAATATCCACTAAGTTTTAAATGATCCTAAATGTTTGTAACGAAGTTTTACAGTACAGCAAACATTCACCAACCAGATCAAGAGGGCAGTGAACAATATACACTAAGTTTTAAATTATCTTAAATGTTTGTAATGAAGTTTTACAGTACAGTAAACATTCACCAACCAGCTCAAGAGAACAGTGAACAATATCCACTAAGTTTTAAATGATCCTAAATGTTTATAATGAAGTTTTACAGTACAGCAAACATTCATCAACCAGCTCAAGAGGACAGTGAACAATATCCACTAAGTTTTAAATGATCCTAAATTTTGTAATGAAGTTTTACAGTACAGCAAACACTCAACAACCAGCTTCAAAGGACGTTAAACACTCTCCACTAAGTGTTAAATGACACTAAACGTTCGTAACAAAATTACTCAGTACTCTAAACACTCACCATTAAGCTCAAGATGAGACTGTGCACGCGCTCACCTACGTCTGATGAGATGTCACTCCCGAACTGTTGCAGCGTTGTAAAGAACCGCTTTAATTTACTCAGTTGGCGGATACCGGAACCCAAGTGGGCTTCTGATAATGAAACCCCACCAGCAATGGTGATGGGAAGAGTCAAGCTAGACGATGGAGACACTGTTTGTGGGGGGTGTGCTCCACTCATATCTATAGAAACAGGGGAAGTTTCTTAATTTTTATTTCACTGACATAAAACCTAGATCTGAGAGCGCAAACAGTTTTCACCACATCCAAATTCGCTGTTGACTCACGCATCTTGACTTAAGAAAATCTCCAGTAATTGTTGTGGACATAATAGTATTTTTTTGGAGGGGGAGGGGGTAATCTAGAGCTTTTAGTACTAACATGTAATAAAACAACGAATTTTTAGCTTACTGTAAATAATTGTTTTTGTTTTTTTAATGATTTCTGCTTGATGAAGTTAAGAACAATTTTTAAGTTAGTGAACTGATAAAATTAAACTGCAAGTAAGGCTACGACATTCGTTAAATCAGGTGCTTGGTGAAGTTAGAAAAATTTTTAAGTTAGTGAACTGATAAAATTAAACTGCAAGTAAGGCTACGACATTCGTTAAATCAGGTGCTTGGTGAAGTTAGAAAAATTTTTAAGTTAGTGAACTGATAAAATTAAACTGCAAGTAAGGCTACGACATTCGTTAAATCAGGTGCTTGGTGAAGTTAGAAACAATTTTTAAGTTAGTGAACTGATAAAATTAAACTGCAAGTAAGGCTACGACATTCGTTAAATCAGGTGAAGCACGTATGAGTATCATATGTACAGAAACAGATCGACACGTTGTGTGTTTGTTAGTGTACACAAATAAGCATGCATTGTATTTTGAAAATATAAAAACAAAATGGCATTATATTGAATAACGCCTGTCAGCTTTCGATCAGTCTGGACGATCACCACCTGCGTTGTTTCTTAAAGTTCCACATGACACAATAAACCGTTGTCTTTAGTTCAAAATAAAGCGTTTTTGCTCTCTCTCTCTTTTTTTCCACGCGTTTAGTCCTCTACAGTTATTCTACATATTCTAAGTAAATGTAATATGTTTGTTTGTTTTTAACTATCTTTGTAACTCTCTTCTTTCGACTCTTACTCTCTCTTTATTTCTCTCTCACATTGTTACTACTTCCCTTAATATCAATTCTGGTAAAAAGAAATATTTAAATTAGTCAGGATAGCACTTCAAGAAAAATTAATTATTCATGTCAAACCTAAGCGAAACTACTACAAACTGTCGAGTATATATATGTTGAAAAACTTCCACTTTATATTTCATAAATAAATGAGTTTATTTTGTATTTTGTCAAAATTATCTCATATCTCATCTGCGTCCAACCCTAACTCTTCTATCAAAAGGTCCAGAGTTCGAGCCGCGTTTTTACCTGTGTGTGAGTTATAAAAGTCATTGTCAATCCCGTTTCTCGGTTCAAGAGCGAACAAAGCCCTTATAGCGGTGTAATGCTACTGAGCAGCAACCTACTATCTGGTCAGTAGATTAAGGACAGCTATACCTGAACCCTAAGAGGTCACTGAACTGACCGCTTAACCTATACGCACGTAAAGTTCCGTTAATGTTGAGCCAATTCACAACTCTCTTAACCCATTCACTGCTGATTCGTCGTATATGGTACGGTCCGCCTCTGACAGTTGAATACGAATGTACCGTATACGGTGTACGGTTCACAAAAATTCCGCGCGCGTTTAGAGCAGCCGCAGTCGATGAGTTTAACCATTTCTTTCCATCGTTGTCTTTCTTCTAACTTTTAATTGTTTATTCTGTATACCTCTGGCTTTTTTCTCTGATATATATATTTTTTTACTTTATATTTATTCATTTTTATATTTACTTTATTTCTTTAAAAATTAATTTTCAAAAAACAACTCGTACTTATGTGCTGTTATTCGCCTGAAAGAAACCTCTAGCGGCATCGAGTTGAATTAGAATAACCAAGGCCTTAAAGTGTAACAAGGTTTTAATTTTTATTTCTTTCAGTAATTTGTTTGTGTGCAATAAAACAGTCTAAAAATTAGCAGCAATGCTTTAAATATCAAAACATAGAACACATGAAACATTAATTTTGCCATCGAAAAGCAAATGCTTGGGAGATAATAAAAAGGTTTTGTTTGTTTGTTTGAAGGTAAGCACAAAGCTACACAACGGGCTATCTGTGCTCTGCCCACCACGGGTATCGAAATCCGGTTTCTAGCGTTGTAAGTTCATAGACATACCGCTGTGCCACTGGAGGGCAATAAAAAATGGTAAGTAAGTAAGGTTAGTAATATCATCATGACCAGATGATTAGAGGGCGCTTGACTCGCAACCTGAGGGTCGCGGGTTCGAATCCCCGTCCCACCAAACATGTTCGTCCTTTCAGCCATGGGGGCGTTATAATGTGCGGTTAATCCCACTATTCGTTGGTAAAAGAGTAGCCCAAGAGTTGGCGGTGGGTGATGATGACTAGCTGCTTTCCCTCTAGTCTGTCACTGCTAAATTAAGGACGGCTTGCGTAGATAGCCCTCGTGTAGCTTTGCGCGAAATTCAAAACAAACAAACAAACCAAAAACCCCTAGTATCATCAGTAATTAGGGCAGAACTAAACAAATAATGCAAAGTTATCGAAACAAAAAAAAAATGGAGAAAAGTTAATATTTAATTAAGTTCAAAGGTTAATTACCAGTGATTTGCAGTTTTTTATAATTCACAGACTTACTAATTACATCTTGTGTTGTAACCACACCCTTACCAAAATTTTATTTTCTTATTGGCTGATGTTTAAAATTGTCGCTAAACGTCACATTACGTAGAAAGTTATCACAGGTCCGTCCTCATTTAAGTGCTTGATAGCATTTCGTGCATTTTAGCATTACATGTCTGAGCTTGACAAAAGTAACACATTTATTTTTTACATATAAGTAATTATATTTATTCATTATTCTAAATGTTCGGTCCAGAGCTCATTGTGACATCTAAGATGAATTCTATCATTTGTTTTTAAATATTATAATAATCATAAAAAAAAATCCTGGTACAAAATCGTTTATAAGAAAAATTTTTCGTGGAGAGGAAGTGGGGGGTGGGGTGATATTTTATTTATATTACAATTTGATCATGTATTAGAATGCAGGGTTTAAAAGGTTATCCTTAAGCTATGTCGTCAATACTATAAAAACAGAAATATTGTAAGTTTGTTTGTTTGTAATTAAGCACAAGGCTACACAATGGTCTATCTGTGCTTTGCCCACCACGGGTATCGAAACCCGGATTCTAGCGTTGTAAGTCCGCAGACATACCGCTGTGCCACTGGGGCGGGCCAATATTGTAAGAAAGCAATAAAAATATAGGGGAATTGATTTGTCGCTACAAATTTTGTATTAGTTACTCGCTAGAGGGCTTGAGTTGCTTTTTCCTCCTCCTATTGGTGGCCCCCATATTCTCTAACACACGCGAAAGTCAAGAAAAATTATAATAATTCTGGAAACCACCAATACAAAATTCCTTCATATTCTAAATACTGCCTGAACATTTTACCATTTGATAGGAGCCAAAAATCGGGAAGTGTGGTAACCTTTAACCCAGTTTGAATGTCAGACACAAGGTCGCAGAAACATTTGTTACTTCATTTTGTATCTAACAGTAAATGATCCTCTACTGCATATTTTGCATTTATTATTTGTGAAATTCGAATATTTTGAATTACATACACAAACAGCCAATGAAATAGAAACACACATATACATACAAGCGGATATATTCATAACCTACGTTTTATCGGACGCCGTGTTAAATAGAAAAAACGATCATGAAAGTTCCGGCTAGCCTTACACATATGTTTCCTTATCTTATGGCGCTGTACACTAATAACAAAATAATTATATGAGTGTTAATTCTAACCATATCCTGTTTATGAAATATGTAAGTATTAAATCTTAAATACAGAGTGTATTTCTTCATTTATATATATATATATATATATAAAAACTGTTTACCATTTTTTAACTTTAAGTTATTCGTAATGTATCGTTCTCTATATAAGTGTTAACCCTAAAACTGGCCTTTAGTTAAGAGCTCGTCAACCTACTTCTTAAAAGGAAAAAGAACAACTCAGCTGTATAACATTAGTAAATAAATACACACGCAGTTCTGCGTCTACATCTATCAAAAAAAATACCGAATCACTTAGTAAACTAACACACACACACATAACATGCATGTACACACAATATTATCTCTCTAACAACACAAAACCTACTTAATTGAATATATTCGCTTTACTTAGTAACTGAACACGCACATCATGTTTATCTTCTGAGTTTCTTAATCCTAAAAGCGTCATGTTAGTGTAACAAAGTAACTTCAACTTGCACTGATATGGTGACATTTTTTCTTATTGACTTTGTGTTCGTTAAGGGTTGACTGGCCACAATTAACAAACTTTAGAGATGTAATTTTTTCATCGTCCGTCTTAATAACTGATTTTTGTTTCTTTTTTTGCAAAATGTCACGTCACAGAAACTTTATCAGTAAGAGGTCCAACTCATTCCGTTGAGTGCCCTTTTCTGTGCCAAGCTGTAACATCTAAAGTACTTTATTCAGTTATCGTACTGCCTTTCGTACTGTCATTCCTTCACGTTTAACACTTTCGCATCTTTGAATATATGTTCTATTTTTTAGATTTTATGCCTGTAATCCATTATCAAACTTTATCCTATAATAAAGTGAACTCTTAAAGTTTGCCTAATATTTGTTTCATTTTCGTACATATGAATATATGTAGATTTAACATAGAATACTGGTCAAAGAATTTTTTTTTTAAAGTTAAACATAAAGCTACACAATGGGCTATCTGTGCTCTCTCCACCACGGGTATCGAAACCCGGTTTCTAGCGTTGAAAGTCCGTGGATATGCCGCTGTACCACTGGGTGGGGGCGGTTAAGAAGTAACTAAATTCCTTTCTCCCAAATAACCTATTATTCTGGTCCATTCACCCATAGTATCATGTGTACCACTCGTAGGAAAAATGTCTGTAAAGTTGAATATATTAGGTCGACAAGAAATTAATGTCGCTTTTTTAGATGAAAAAACTCAAACAACTTATAT
>NW_013667822.1:193053-197808 GCF_000517525.1 Limulus polyphemus | reverse complement strand
TACTAAATCTTGCACATTATATAGGCTACACTAACGTGACGTTAAGGCGGTTCGTTTAACTATTATACGTGATGTACGTTTATTGGGGGGTGGTTAATGAAAGTGTTCCAAAACGCGACATTAATTTCTTGACGACCTAATACTATGTGAAAGAAAGCAGCGATATTTACCCCTGGCAAGCTAGGTAATAACTTGATGTTATAACTCCTTTCATTTTTCGATGGGTATGACCAACAGTAATGTAAGTATCACACGCGCTCTAGGAAAGAGTAGGATTATTGTTATATGTATATAATGCCATGTTTTCTCAGTCTGAGACAGCTTTTTAGCTTTTTCTGGATTTTTTTTTTCACCGATTTTCAACCGATCTTTCTGAAAGGCGCGGTCCTTCGTCACAACCGTCATCTTTAATTGTGATTTGTTGAAATAAGTAAATATTGTTTCACATTGGTATACATGGTGTCCATTCTTTTAATTGTTTACAATTCAGTCAAAGTCGGAGAATAAAGTTTAACGTTGCATGACATTTTCTCCTGTTAATTTGCACATCCTACGACAGGAAACTATAGTTTGTTATTGGAAACACGAATTATATATAAATTGTATTAAACCACGAAAACTAAGGAACCAGTAAATGAAAATTTTGAAACAATTGTGTTATATACGTACGTAAAGGATTTGTTCATGACAAAATATATGTCGGAGTTTGACCCAATGATTACAGGGGCCGGACGGTGACTCCAAGGGTCCAATGTTCGCGTCCTGTTGCCGCAAAAAATCGCTCTCCGTACTTTAAGCCATGGATGCGTTATGTAATCCTCTGTAACAAGGAAAAAAAAAGCCAAAAACTTTCGAGGTTTGAATAGTGAGAATTTTCTCTTACCTTGTACTGGGTGATGTTTCTGGTTCAATACTTGTACGCAACCACTGCCACTAGATGTCGCTTGCTTTGCACTGCTATCTACCGAGTCTGGCATTATTCCACGGTCAGTAGAGTCTGGTAAAATATAGATGGAAATAAACGTTTATTTGAGAAAATGAGAATGTTGACAATTTATTTACATTTTGGAAAAATCCAAAACTATGACATTACACTAGTCTTATGTACACATAAAATGATATAGTAAACATTTAAGCCTATTTGACGGATAATTATTTAAAGTTAATATAAATTCAAAATCTTAAATAGAATGCGGTATTCCAAGGTTAAACCATGCACACATTTAACTTATCTTTGCAAAAACAAGAGATTTGTGGGCCTAATATGCAGAAAAACAAGTTTTGTTTCGTTTTTAATTAAGCACAAAGCTACACAATGGGCTATCTGTGCTCTGTCCATCGCGGGTATCGAAACCCGGTTTCTTGCGTTGTAAATCCACAGACATACCGCTGTGGCACTGGGGTGGGGGCAGAATAATAAGTGCAGGCCCTCTAGTGGCACAGCGGCATGTCTGTGGACTTGCAACGCTAGAAACCGTGTTTCGATACCCGTGGTGGGCAGAGCACATATAGCCCTTTGTGTAGCTTTGGGCTTAATAAAAAACGCAAAAAACAAGTGCAGCAAGTGTAAAGAAGAATTTTTTGGTTTTTGTTAAAGAAAAAGTTACACAATGGGCTGTCTGTGCTCTGCCCACTACGGGTATCGAAACCCGAATTTTAGTAGCAGGATAGGAAATGAAATAAAGATGAACATTTTCTATATTGCAGTTAGGCTGTTGCTTTGTGGAATAAAAAAATTTAATCAAAGAACAGAATGAACTCTATTGAAATAAAATAATAAATGGAAGTAAACTGTGTTTATATAAAATAAGATAAAAATTAACTTTACTTGATTGAACTAAAGTGAATTGACTAGTAAATTTAAAAAAAGGCACACACACCCACACGATCAGCGAACTTAACGCTGTAAATACTAAAACAAGGACAAGACTTCACCAGTATGTATTAACCATTTAACCCCCTACTAACTAACTAACGAAATAACAAAGAACTTGGCAGGTATTTTGGTTTTAAAATCTAACATGTCCTCAGAAGGGGCTTGAAAGACAACAAGGGCGCCCAGAAACCGTTGTTTCTCTTCGTCCCACTTGTGAAATTACGGTTGACTCTTTTCGTGAATGGAATAGGTTATTCAGCTAGTGGTTTGGATTTTAATTGACTGAGTTAAGATTTACTAGTGGTTAAAAGTTATTGACTCATGATTTGTTGGGTGGTTGGATATGTCCAGAGTGTGAAGTCGATAAATTCGACAATTTGGCGTGGGAAGAAATTCGGGGATAATCTGTCCAAGATTACCGAGTATACTGGCGGGCTACTAAATTCGGAATGAAAAAAAATCATTTAACCCTTTCAGACCCCCAAAACTGCCCCCACATTACACAGTCTCTGTGTAGCTGACCAATCACAATTATTCTAAAATACCTCTGCTCCATGTGGCAGTTACAGATCAGTTTCACATGCACGTGGCACGTGAGACACAATGAAATATATCAGGAAACAGCAGAAAGAAAAACAACATTTAGGGTTAAATTGTTATAAGACCTAGACCGGACTTAGCATATTCCGAATTAGAAAATGTTATAGATATGAAGATATGCTAAATGAGAGGTGAGGTATGTGGTGTATGCATACCTTAAGAATACTCTTAAATTTGAAAGTTAAGGGTTCACGGTAACACTAAACTTTTACAGCAAACTGGTGTTAAAACAGCAGAAACGAGGATTGTTTACAGTGCACTTATGACCCAATTTCCATAAAAAACAACAACAAAAAACAAGAGGGAATCCTCAATAGCGCGGCACTTGAGATTCGTTTTAGGCAGGATTAAAAGTAAATTAATCTATGAGATCTTTTTTCCCCCTTTTTATTAGCTATATTTTTGTGCGCCAGCAATACCAAGCGTGGGGCGCACGTATACCCGATTCACTTTTATTACTCATCAGGATATCTCTACCAGACTGAAATTCTTTAAGGCAGGATTAGAATAAATTAACCTACGAGGACTTGGGCATGGTCAAATAAAACAATCGAAAGGGTTTGACCTCCTAAGTCCAAAACTGTAATTAGATCTCAAATCGGTCAAGAGATGACGGAGCTATGAAGTAAACAAAAAACTCAGAGGCATTCCATTCTAAAAATTAGCAATGGAAGCAATAAACAAGACATAGTTTCTGAATTTGTTTTTTTTAGATATTCTAATTTCCATAAACTCTGTCTTACATCGAGGAAAAAAGCAATGAAAAAATAAACATTAAATGTAGAGAGAACACTAACAATATATAGATTAGTCTTTGAATGACGCAGTCTTTATCTTTCTACCGCAGATAATCACTATTTATATTTTAATTATATTATTTTATCCTGAAATGAGTCATTATCTAAATTTATGCCCCTACATCCATCATTTGTCATTTTAAGTTCTGTTTTTATGTGATGATTGTTTTTACATGTAAAGTAAACACAATTGCAACTTTATAGGTTGGCTGTAGATTGGTATGTACGTTGCAGGTTGCAGGTTGGAATCCCCTTCCCAACAAACATGCTCGCCCTTTCAGCCGGGGGGAGGGGGGGTGTTATAATGAGATGGTCAATCCCACTATTCGTTGGTAAAAGAGTAGCCCAAGAGTTGGCGGTAAGGGTGATGACTAGCTGTCTTTCCTCCAGTCTTTGACTGCTAATTTAGGGACGGTTAGCCCAGATAGCCCTCGTGTAGCTTTGCACGAAATTGAAGAAAGAAACAAACAAACGTTGATATACGGTATATATATATGTAAACATGTGGCTGTGTGTCAAGGACACCTCAATAACGTATTTCCAAAAGACATGCAAACACTATCGTATTTCAAAATTAAAGTATTGAAAACTCGTGTTACGTTTCACATACGTGTCTACCAGGTGCAGCTGTGTTGTTTAAACGTGTTGTGTGTGTGTTACTGTTGTTGTTATGTTTTGCTGGATTTCATAATAATTTGTTTTTTCTGTTATCCATAATATGCTCGTGAGTGTATGTGAAACGAAAAGAGGTTTTGTACGTGATGTCACTAAACTTCTTGTTTCATTCGACGACGCCATATTGTACTTCAAATATTCTCTTTTGATAATCCATATCAATCCAAGAATCGGTAAAACTATACACGTTGTCAATGGCACAAGCATGTCTCTGGCAAAAGATACGAACTAGAAACTCTACAGATGTCCAGTTTCTCAATGTACCTTTCTTCCTGTCCATCACTAAGGTGATTTACTGGGTCAGAAAACATCATGTTAGAAGTTATGTTTCACCTAAGACTAATCTAAGCACTTGACGCCCAATATGGCGGAGTAAATTATAGATAGTGTGACTTTTTTGACACATATTATAAACTTCAACAGTTGGGTCACATATAGCAGTTTGTTCGATTTCTTCCTAGGTGTTACTCGAGTTGCTTTTGGTGTTTGTTAAGCCTCTTTAAGCTCATTAAACACATAAGAAAGAAGCTAGCTTATCAATACGTGTGATAACATGTTTGGTAAATCTAAATGGAATACATGTGTCCTGTTTTAAGATCTATTGCATTTTACATTCTAACAATCTATGAAGGTTAAGTTATATGTAATTGTAAAAAAAAACACGCAAAAACGCTCCTAAAACCGTAAAACTGAAAATTTGTATGTACCCCCCCCACATGCACCTAATGAGCCTCCATACCAATACAAACATACAACAGATAGTACTATTATATTTATATAGATTTAGTTACAATCAGCAGTCAGTAA
>NW_013667822.1:189756-192053 GCF_000517525.1 Limulus polyphemus | reverse complement strand
AAACCAAATATTCCCATTTAATGAATATTAGTTTTGTATTTCTTTGGTATTATCTCGATTTATTTTTAGTGCTAAATTTTCAATCATTTATATTTTTCTTTTTAAGTTTCTTTATAACATGAACAGTCACAAAAAATCATCCTCAACCCCCTATAATCAGCGAATAAACCCACCCATTATGAATATACGTTTTTTTTTGGTCACGTGAATGATTCCGCGAGTTTTGCGTGCTTCCTCTCATTCTTCCTCTTGACCAATGATTGATTAATATCTATGAAGAATTACGATTCATTGGTTACTTGTTTACTATTATATTTCATTCTAGCTGTTCTGAAGGCTTTATGGTTTTGGACATTTCGAATTGATATGGGTTCATAGTATGTCTCAAATCTTTTATTTAAAGTCTAATGCTGAACGCAGTTCATAATGCTCTTATTGTACACAATTCTTGTTTAGGAGTGTTTTGGGTTTCGGGGATTTGTCGAACCACGGAATCTTTCCAAAACAAAACTTCATCCAAAAATATACCATAATCAGTCGTATTTCCTAACTGAACAAACTTAAATTTAACGTCACGCCTGTGCCACTCGCATGATAACGATGGCGTTACTCTAGGTGAACGTACGTACAGCTACTTGCTTTTTAATTGCTTAGTTTTTGTGATAGTTTTATTTGAATTTTTTTATCAGTCTACAGAGTGCCCGAAAAGTCTGGAACCACAGGTGATTTGCAGATTTTGTTAACTTCAGATAAGTGAATGGTACTTTCCCAGGACATTGAAATGGCAGACGTGGTCTCCAAGATCTTTGGACTTGACTCCCACGGATTTCTTTCTTCTGGGGACTGCTTAAGGTACGTGTGTACAAAGAGGAGACAAGGCACACCGAACATCTGAAGCAACAAATTCGTGACGAGTGTCGGACCATTGACAATGACAACAATATGCTTCAAAGTGTTCGAAGAGAATGAAAAAACCGCCCCCAAACTTGTTTCGAATTACCAGGACGGCATGTGGAACACATTCTGTAAAAGTCATTGAAATGCTTATGGTTCCAGACTTTTCGGACACCCTGTATACTTCGACAAACTGCGTGTTCAGGTAACTTAACCAGTATATATATACACAAAAAGAGGATTCGACTTTTTCTTTGTGTGTGTGTATGTATTGAGCTAACATTCCAATAACAACGACCGGACAGGTGTTTTTATTTTATTATCTAATTTATACAGAGGATAATCTGTTTGTATCAAACACTATTCACACCAGATTAATTGAATCTTCAAGAATTCGGTGTGAATGACCTCATATACTGACTGTGAATGCCCTCATATACTGACTGTGAATGCCATATACTGACAAGTTAATAATTACCTAGCATGAACCCATTACTTTACCCAAATTAAATTTATCGAACTTTGCAAGAATTGGTAAATAGATGGGGGATTGACGCATTTAGTCCTACGTTTGGTAGTGATGTAATGGGCCGAACGTGACCTTGTGGTTAGCGTGCTCGAAGTGTGAAGCCTGGGATTTACAATTCCCGTCCTGGTGCCACAAGTAACGAGCTTGGTGGGTCGCTCACTATTAGAAGTGGCGATCAACTCTCACTGTTTGGCGACACAAGAATAGCTCAAGAGTTGGAGGTGGGTGCTACTGACTAGTCGCCTTTTATATAATCCGAATCAGTTCAAAATTAAGAACCGGTAAGCGCAAGTAGCCCTTTGTGTAACTTTGCGCGAAATTTGGTGCCACAAGTAACGCGCTTGGTGGGTCGCTCACTGTTAGAAGTGGCGATCAAATCTCACTGTTTGGCGACACAAGAATAGCTCAAGAGTTGGAGGTGGGTGCTACTGACTAGTCGCCTTTTATATAATCCGAATCAGTTCAAAATTAAGAACCGGTAAGCGCAAGTAGCCCTTTGTGTAACTTTGCGCGAAATTTCTAAAACAAACAAATAATGATGTAATGTAAATGTTGTCAACTTAATAACTTCAAAGACCTTAGGATCTAACCTAATATTCATATTTATGGATAACAGGTATGATGTCCATAGACCTTAGGATCTAACCTAATATTCATATTTATGGATAACAGGTATGATGTCCATAGACCTTAGGATCTAACCTAATATTCATATTTATGGATAACAGGTATGATGTTCAAAGACCTTAGGATCTAACCTAATATTCATATTTATGGATAACAGGTATGATGTCCATAGACCTTAGGATCTAACCTAATATTCATATTTATGGATAACAGGTATGATGTCCATGTAGTAGAAGTAATTTCTATG
>NW_013667822.1:181668-189108 GCF_000517525.1 Limulus polyphemus | reverse complement strand
TCTAGAAACTGTATAACGTTACTTCTGAATAAATAATAATAAACAAACCAATATATATAACTCAATTATAATTTAAAATGAAATTTTTGTTAACTAGTTTGAACTTTCCTTGGGCCCAGTTTCAATTCACATAGCCTGATATATTGTTATTTGAATATGGAAGCACATTACGCTAGCATAAGAATAAGAATAAATCAGCAAACAATGATTAATAAGCATAAAAAAAGTTGTTCATATTTTGACGGAACACTGATCTGTCTTCGTGTTCATATTTTGACCGAACACTGATCTGTATTCTTGTTCATATTTTGACGGAACACTGATCTGTCTTCGTGTTCATATTTTGACCGAACACTGATCTGTATTCTTGTTCATATTTTGACGGAACACTGATCTGTATTCTTCAAATATGATATACAGTTAAGTATATAGGGTATATATATATAAGTATAAAGACAAATGACGCAAAGGATTAATGTTAAAACATGACGCCATCTAGCCTTGACCTTGTCTTTATCTATTCTCCAACAATGGAAAAAAACAAAACAATGCGCACTTTGAGACCATGAATGCGTTATAAGTGTGACGATCAAATCGCACTATTTGATAATAGTAACTTAATAGTTGGCGGTGGGTAGTGTTGATTAGCTACCATCGCTCTAGTCTTAATCTCAGAGACGACTATCGCTTTTAGTCCTCGTTGAAGCAAAATGTGTGTGGAGGGTGGTAAAGTGGAAAATAAGTCAAATAAAAACTAGAGAGGTTCAATAGCATATTTACCCGGAAAAAATGTTTACAGTTAGAAAGGCAGTTAGTGCTATTTTGATACACTGTGGTCCAAAGTGTAATGAAAATCGAAGGGGGATAATATATACAGGTTGAAATACAACGGTGTTTAATATTCTGGTGAAAAGGGCTAGGTGAAAGAGTTCTGTACTGATTCCGAACACGGCACGAGTTTTGTAAGCATTATTAAACAGCAACTTAGCTATGGTTTTTACTTTCAGTAGATTCTACAGAAAGAAACCCACACAACTATTATCAGTAATCCCTCAAGTTTTCACGTAGGCCTTAAAAATACCAGTTGTAATCTGAAATATATGAAGTTTCATGCATGGTCAACATCGTCATTTAATAATGAGCTACACAAATAACCTTTTAATTCACTAATCGTGCAGATAAATAACTACTTAGAGTGAACCTTTTTAGGAATATACAGACGCACGTACGCGCACTCAAGTTTAAAATAACCAATAGGAGAACATGGGCTGTTTGTCCTATCAAACATACGCATATGTAAAATATATATTAGTTTATTGTCATGTCAGTAAGGTTTTGTTTGTTTTAGAACAAAGTCACATTGGGAATCGAACCTAGGATTTTAGCGTTGTGGGTCAGTGAACTTATTGCTGTTCCACCAGGGGACGTCATGTCAGTTAGAGAAGATGAACCGTTCATTTGGTTAAACGCGCCCTCACACCAGTTAACTCTGATTTGAATATGAGAGGAGAAATCATTAGGTTTGGAATTGTTCGCGAAGCTACAGGAGGGCTACCTGCGCTAGTAGACTAGCAGGAAGGAAGCTAGTGAACACCACGCACCGCCAACTTTTGGGCTATCTTTTATTAAAGAAAAGCGGAAATGACCGTCAAATTATAACGCTCCCACGGCTGAAAGGGCGAGCACGTTCGGTGACGGAGATTCGAGCCCCGACCTTCAGATTGGGAGTCGAGTGCTTTAACCATGTCTAACTTAGACACAAATGTGAAACTAGATTAGATGCTAAATCGTAACAACAAATTCAAGCTATAACGGAAATTTGTAAATTTGAATACCACTGTTAATTTTACTCTTTTTATCTAGCAAGGAATATGTGCATTTACACACGCGCGCAATATGTTTGAAACAACCAACTGTCATACCAATAAGAACTAATTGACACGTTTGAAATACTTTAGTTAACTGTCATGCTGATTGGAGAAGATGAACCGCTAAAAAGGTCAAACACGTAATTAAAATATATTAAGGAAAAAACTTAGCGGGGGCATATATTTGCCCACTGCAGTAAAAGAGTTAAGCCTACAAGGTTTATTTAAACTTTGATAAATATTCATATTTTACGTTTTATGTTCTTATCTTGTGAAAACAGTTCGATCTTGTGGATGCTATATTATGTTACCTTTGGCGACGCCTGGTGGTGAAAGTAAAGACCATTAATGGATAATGGGGAAAGTTTAAAGTTATTTGTTTTTTTTTTTGTAAACTGAAAATATTTAATTCGTATTATGAATCAACGAAAGTGGACACTTTGACAAACATTATTGTAAGTGAAAAGGCCGATAAGTAAAAATAAACCCGGGACTTGAACCCAAGACCTTTGGGTCAGAAGACCAATACTCTATCCAAAGGAAATATTCAAGAGTGCAATTTTATTCTATTTGTAATTAAGCATAAAGCTACACAATGGGCTATCTGTGCTCTGCCCACCACGGGCATCGAGACCCGGATTCTAGCGTTGTAAGTCCGCAGACATACCGCTGTGCCACTGGGGGGCTCAATAGTACAAGCCGTCACTCTCTCCATTCATTGTAGGTTTGTAATTGTCCTTCGCTCGTGGTGACTGGTGCTAAGTTATTAATACGATCTCATAGTAAAGCCTGTAATTTGATTCATATAATGATCTTACAAGAAACGCTTGAAGAAACTTATACAGATTGTTAACACACTTACTTAAAAAAAATGTCTGATGGTGGATTTTGATACAAGATTTTAGAGAGACAGAAAAAGATTCGTCCTGTGGATATAAATCGTTTCGAGGCTTAGTGATTTAACTTTTCGTTTGAATACATTTCCTTCAACAACGGCCAATCCCACTATTCGTTGGTAAAAGAGTAGCCTAAGAGTTGGTGGTGGGTGGTGATAACAAGCTGCCTTCCCTCTAGTCTTACACTGCTAAATTACGGACGGCTAGCGTAGATAGCCCTCGTGTAGCTTTGCGCGAAATTCAAAAAAACAAGATCCTTCAACAAGCAAACATTTAAGATCAACATCAACATGAACGTGTAACAAAAACAAAATTTTAGGCTTGTATATTATGTTTTGGGCAATGAAGAATCGCTATGACGTCACGATGAGATTGACGAATTGCGAAACAATGAATATAAAATAAATTAAAAATCATCAAACCTGAAATGGACATATTATGAATTCTAAACTGTCGAAATTATCGATATATATATAATTAGCTTGTTTTCTTTTTGTTGCCCCCCCTCAGTGACACAGCGGTATGTCTGCGGACTTACACCGCTATGAAACCGGGTTTCGATACCCGTGGTGGGCAGAGCACAGATAGCCCATTGTGTAGCTTTGGGCTTAACTTCCAACTTCAATTCTTTTTGTTTTAAATAATTTATACGTAATTAACGAAAAAAAACAAAACAAAGGTTATTTGTCCTCTAGCGGTCAAAAGACTATATTATACAAGATGGGTTATGCGCCACTTATTGTTTTTACCCTGATGCCTGAATGTGTAGTGACTAACCTCCAGATGTTAAACAGGTTCACCGTGTGACAGATGGGCAAGCAGCCGTCGGTTTAGTTTCCACTGTATATGTATTATCACTATTGTACACAAGTGGAAAGTCACGTGAATTATCTTTCACTACGAAAACCTGTCTGTGCCTTGCTCAGAGCTCAAGCCAGATGTACGATCACCAGATGCAGTTTGTAAACATCGTTTGCCCGTGTGAGTCCACCTGCTGCTTAACCAAAGTAATGGTAATAATGAGTTCGACTAATTCAGCTGAGTTCGTTGGAAAGTTTGTTTTGAAGTCAAGTCTTCCAATAAACAAAGAACTCGCTAAATTCACAGATAAGTAATAAAGAGTTACTATAAACTGACACTATTCTTTGACAGACTGAAGTTCAACGTGTTGTTCGTATATTTACAAAAATGACTCAGAGGAAAAGTAAGCACATTCTTCAGAATACTTAATCAACAGTATCTGTTGTGTATGTACACACACGCACATTACAATGCGGTCACGAACCTGGAAAACGTCGAATTTTCAGGAAGGAAAAAAAGGTCGGAAAAAGTAGGAAAAAATCCCCACACCTAAAAAAGTCAGGGAATTTGGATAAAAATGTGTCTCGAAAGTTAGGAAAAGTTCAAAATAATATTCCTAAATCTGGAAACGTCGATAAAAATTATAGGTTGCTGGGCGTGATCCAGTGGTTGGCCTGCACAGACTATGAATCAGATGATTTAAAGTATGTGTCCCCTTTTAGCAAAAATGCGCTTCGCACTTATGGAGCCATGGGTGGGCTATAAGAGTGACGGTAAAATCCCACTAATCAGTCAGCCAAGAGTAGCCCAAGAGTTGACGGTGGATGCTGTTAAATAGCTACCTTCCTCCCTCTGGTGTTTCAGTTCGAACTTAGGGACAGCTAAAGCAAATAGTTCTTGGTATAGCCACATTCCTTATTATCTCAGAACCTGTACACGCGCACAAATCACACTACTTGTCTATTTGCTCCTAGTGTATATTAACACCTGATCAAAATGTGTTGTATGTACAAAAACAACCAGTTTAGAATAAAGGGGGTCAGCCATATAACAATATGACATCAACAAAAAAAAAATAAAAGAGAAAGAGCCAAATGATCAAAAACGGCAAACCCTGTAAAGGTGGAAAGTGGGTAAATTAAACAAGAAAAATTGGGAAATACTGAGTCCCCATTTTATATTCATGTTCATACCTGTTTCAGTTGCAACGACCAAGTCTTCACAGTTTTTCTTATTTGGCTTATCAACTTTTACATAACACATGTAAATAATTTGTCCTTTTTTATAATTTGGCTCTTTTTTAATATATCGTTGTTCCCCTTAAATGCTTTTATTGGGTACAACTATTTTTTGTTTTGATTATTAATTTATATTTGATTAAAAGTAAGGTTTTATCCAAAATGAGATTCGTTAACTCAGCTGTCAGGAGAAGCCACCAAAATAAGTACAGCATCTTAGACCACTATACCATGTCGTTATTTCATATCTTCCACCTGCCCCTGAACTCTTAAATCATTAGTTTTAATCTAGTGGCTGCCCCCCTTTTGGCTTAGCGGTAAATCAGAGGGATTATAATGCTAAACATTGGTTTCGATACCTGTAGTGGGCAAAGCACAGACAGCCCATTGTGTAGCTTTGTGCTTAACAACAAACAAACCCAATGACTATAAAGAACAATTGAAGCATCACTGTGTTGTACGTGTCCGTGTGAAAGTCTGGAGAATATGGAATATTGCTTGGAAAGCCCGGGGGGGAGAGGAATTCTGAAAAGTTTGGTTTGTTTCGTTTTGAATTTCGCGCAAAGCTACACGAGGGCTATCTGCGCTAGCCGTCCCTAATTTAGCAGTGAAAGACTAGAGGGAAGGCAGTTAATCATCACCACCACCCACCGCCAACACTTGGACTACTCTTTTACCAACGAGTAGTGAGGTTGACCGTCACATTGTAACGCCCCCACGGCTGAAAAGGCGAGCATGTTTGGTGGGACGGGAATTCGAACCCGCGACCCTCAGATTGCGAGTCGAGCGCCCTAAACACCTGGTAATTCTGAAAAGAAAATCATCACTATGCTGTAGCTCTTTTATTAATATTTTATATAAGTAGTGGAACATTGAATCCAAACCTAAAGATGTAAAAAGCTTCAGTATTAAGTGAAACGCTAACGTAAGCAAAGAGCTATAAAGCGCTTCAGAATTAAATGCAACGCTAACTTAAACAAAGAGATATAAAGAGCTTCAGTATTAAGTGAAACGCTAACGTAAACAAAGAACTATAAAGAGCTTCAGTATTAAATAAAACGCTAACGTAAACAAAGAACTATAAAGAGCTTCAGTATTAAATGAAACGCTAACTTAAACAAAGAGATATAAAGAGCTTCAGTATTAAGTGAAACGCTAACGTAAACAAAGAGCTATAAAGAGATTCAGTATTAAATAAAACGCTAACTTAAACAAAGAGATATAAAGAGCTTCAGTATTAATTGAAACGCTAACGTAAACAAAGAGCTATAAAGAGCTTCAGTATTAAATGAAACGCTAACGTAAACAAAGAGCTACAAAGATATTGTCGTATATTTGGATAAATTTGTGACCAAAAATTCGTCCCTTTTAAAATATCTGTACTTACATTTTTTATTTTTTTACAAACAACGAAAAATATATAATTTCACAGAAACATGCAAAAAATGGGGGCGCCACCAACTTGTTTCGAAAGTTTTTTTTTAATTATATAGTAGTTTTAAGACTGTAAAGGAAGCATGTTGTGATATCATTTCGACGCCTAGAAATAAAAAGATCTGTTCGATTTAGTAGCACGAGCAACGGTCTAGGAAGACGTTAATGTTAAGCTAATCCATATCTAATATAAGTAGGCCTACCAATGACCATTGTAGTTTGTAATTAGTCGTTCTCTCGTGGTGACTGGTGCTAAGTTATTAATACGATCTGTTAAGTGGTCTTCTAGTAAAGTCTGTGGTTTGTTTTATATAATAATCTTATTCTGGTGCAGGTGCAGAGCCGGTATTGATTCCCACACAATATATATTCTCACATAAATGTGTGTATGTATATATATATATAGACAAGTATAATTATATGTACGGTTCGTATTGTTTCTATAATCACTGGACGTTTTTCTTTTTATTTCTAGAATTTACAATACATTATATTACTGGTTACATTGGCTTGGTACAAGGTACACGATGTAGCAGCAATCTAACTATACTCTATTATATAGGCTTGTTTTCCGTATAATTGGGAGTTTTTATGTGTCGTATGACTTATACTCTTTTATTGATAAATATAAATGAACATCTAGACAGATAGATGGCGTAGTGAGAGATAAGGAAGATAGAAGGGTAGTTGAGGAACGACAGACAACAGTAAACAGTAATTAATGACTTAATGTTGACACGCTTTTAGGAGAATGAATTAAATAAAAGAAACATGTATGTAATTGCAAGAATGTTCCATGTAACACTATTCTAAGAACGTAAAGAACATACCATTACAACAATGTTCCATGTAACACTATTCTAAGAACGTAAAGAACATACCATTACAACAATGTTTCATGTAACACTATTCTAAGAACGTAAGAAACACACCATTACAACAATGTTCCGTGTAACACTATTCTAAGAACGTAAGGAACATACCATTACAACAATGTTTCATGTAGCAGCATGCTAAGAGAAAAACTAAGGCTAAATGCATTGGTTAGTACTTTTGTTTCCTTACATAAATTTCATAAAATTGTAAAGGGACAAAAGGAGCTTATTAGCCCATCAAGGATGTCCCTTCCAGCTCCCAACTATAACCATCCCTTACTACTCATGTATTCATCCAATCTTTCCTTGAACTCAGTTAAATTTCTGC
>NW_013667822.1:175561-180888 GCF_000517525.1 Limulus polyphemus | reverse complement strand
ACACACACACACACACACAAATTTATGGATTTATATTATCAATATCCTTAATAATCTTAAACACTTCAATCAAATCGTCTCTGATCCTTCTTCTCTGCAGAGAAAACAAGTTTAGATATTTAGTCTCTCCTCATAGAACAATCCCACCATCCCAGGTATCATCCTAGTGGCTCTTCTCTGAACCTTCTCCAACAATTCAATGTTCATCTTGAGGAAGGGAGCCAAAATTGTACACAGTACTCTAAATGAGGTCTTGATAAACCACGGAATTTAATTTTTAGATAACTACTTTTTTTGCTTCTTGTTTGTATTAACCAGTAGAAAATAATCATAACACTAAAAGACATAGCGTAAGAGTCAAATGATCGATTTTTTGCTTGAAAAATCACAAAAACACTAAAGGTTATTGTACTAACAGGTACAAAAGTATAAGGCGTGAGTCTTGATTCTGTTATGGCTGGACAGCGTATCGTAAGGCCCAAGGTTCGAGCCACGTTATACCACCGAAAACCATCCGCATTTTCATCTGTGAGACAGTCAGAATTGTAACAGTCAATCGAGTAACTCGATTAAGATTAGCCATGTAGGGGGGGGGGGGTGTGCTTAAGATTGAATCCCCGTCACCGACATTCTCGCTCTTTCAACCGTGGAGGCGTTATAATGGGACGATCAATTCCACTATTTCTTGGTAAAAGAGTAACACAAGAGTTGGCTGTGACTAGCTGCTTTCACTCTAATCTATCACTGCTAAATTAGGAACGACTAGTGCAGGTAGCCCTCGAGCAGCTTTGCGCGAAATTTAAAACAAATTAGGAAGAGCTGTGCTTAAATCGTGGGGTCTCTGACCTGGCCGTTTAAATTATCTGTCACGTAATGTGCCATTAAAGTTAAAAACTGTTATTTTTCTGTGTCATTAGGTTTATTAACTTTAAGATATACTAACGTTCACGTGGATCGTCTCTTATGTTACGTTGATTGAGCTTTGTCTGTCTGTATGTTTGCACAACTATTCTAAATACAAGTTTCTTTATGCGGTATATCAAATATAGATTATCTAGTACAGAGTCATTAAATGTAAATTATTTACCCGCGAAAAAATTGTGGGATTAAAAAATATGTGTGCTTAAGTGTGCAGTATACAGTTAAACACGACAGTAGTAACTATGACAGTTATAATATAGAAACCCTTTTTTTAACTCTCTCTGGTTTATTAAATATATAAAATGTTTAGAAAGACTTGTAGACACATATAAGAAGTGAAATAAAAACCAAAAACATCTTTCAATTCTCGATGTCTGCTTCCTCTGTAATACTTACCAGTATCGTTAGAAATACACGTTCACGTGCACTGTCACCATTCTTCCGTTTAATACAAAGAAAGTTCAAAGAGCTCGGTGTGACCTTTAACTTCAGATGACCAGAAGAAATCGATTTTGGGGTACATTACCCAATTTGTAGACCAAAATTCAAGTGTAAATCTATTTTACTTTTTTTTTATTATAAGAAAAAGTCAAAACGCTCGCTTTGCCGCTTACTTATCGAAACATTTAAGAGAATCTTAATTTTTATAATTTCACAGTTATCACTGATTGTTTATTTTACGTTTATCGATCCAAGCATCAGTTTTCACAACATATTGGAGTGATCCTCAGTAGCATGTAGCGTATCTCACGTTAGAATTCTCCATAAAAGGCATTTTTAATTTAAACTTTAATCTCACCCAGATATCATATCACTGATTTTGTTGAGATATATCTGGCTACTTTAATTATACAAAAACTTTAATTTTTATCATTGTTATTTTTTTGCTAACGTCTATTGTTTTATCATTCGAAGTTAGGAATCAGATGACAGCTCAAAGAAACGAGCTTCAAACATAATAGTAAGGGATTAATAGTCACTAAGATAGCTTCTCAATCACTACTGTGTCTGTTGCTTCCAAGCCAGCATGATGAGTCCTAGTATTGGACGAAAGGCCTCGTCGGCACCGGATATATCAGACATAGTGTGATTGACTTATTTACTTTCACACACAATAAGTCACAAATAATAAACAACACTTCCATGAAATAGTAAAGAATGATCAAATTAAGTATTTTCATATATTAGATAAGATGTTTATACTTAATCAAACAACGTTCTTCCATTAAGCAAGAGTATGACACTCCGTAAAGTACGTATTTCCAGAACAAAGATTGTGACATCACTTGTGTAGCCTGGAGACAAAATGTAATGTTTTGCTACAATGTCTTTTATTTGATTATTTGTTTATTGTTAATCACAAAATTACACAATGAGATATCTGTGTTGCGCCCACCGTGAGTATCGAAACACGATTTTTAACGTTATAAGCCCTAAAACTTAACGCTGAACCACCAAAGTGCACCAAAATGTCTTTATGACTCCGAATTTAAAGCACGTAATCACGCACGTTCTTATTGATATAGTAACAGCTTATTTTAAAATGGCGACTGGTAAGGAAATACGTAGGTTTCTCCTGGTAGAAATGGAACTTCTACTCCTACTAAGGTTAGTAAACAGACAACGAAGAACCCCAAAATGGCGACTGCTAAGGAAATACGTAGGTTTCTCCTGGTAGAAATGGAACTTCTACTCCTACTAAGGTTAGTAAACAGACAACGAAGAACCCCAACGTTTAAGCTAATTTATCAAAGTGCATTTCGCCCCCCAGTGGCACAGCGGTATGTCTGTAGAGTTACAACGCTAGAATCCTGGTTTCGATACCCGTGGTGGGCAGAACACAGATAGCCCATTGTGTAGCTTTGTGCTTAATTACAAACAAACAAAGTGCATTTCAATTGAGTTTTTAACCTCATCCAGATATAATGATACTATAGCTTCGAATCCATTTTATTTTTTAAAAAGACACATGATTTCTTCTTTTCATTGAAAAAAATCACAAAAGAAAATATCACATTTCAGAGTGCTTTGATTTAACGTTTCTAGAACGCTTCCTTTTTTGTTACGAAACTCTTGAAAAATAAATCATAGAAATTATCAGTTTTATTTGCTCATTTTGAAATGGAAGTTGCATAATCGAATAAAAGTTCAAAACCAGTAACAATTTTTTGCAGAACAGCCCAACACATTATTAAGATACTTTGAATCGACCAATCAAATTTCAAAATTAATTATAAAATCACCTTATCTGTAAAACACCTTTAAACAACCACGATTAGTTCCAGTAGGTACCTACAGATTACATAAAATACCTACTGAACTGGGAGAAGATAGAAAATAAAGAACCTTAGAAGTATCAAGCTAGAATCCTTTAAATACTTTTGTAGGCTTAGTGCTCCGACTTCCAAAGATTGATACGATTCCTGTATGGACGGAACAAGGTATTCAACTTTCAAGAGTGCAAAAGTCATCCTGAAAGGGTTAACCCTGTTTTGTGTTCCATAATGAGGTGCGCGTACTAAATCAGGAAGCCTTGTTTACACACTAAGATTTTAGGGAAACCAATTATTTCTTTAATCGCAATATTTATCAGCTTGTTCGGTTTGAATTCACGTCATATACACACGAAAAGTATGGTTTCAATCACGTTTGCACGAGATGCAATTAAGAAATATATAATTGGTCACAAACAGAAAGCACCCGATTAGTGTATACCTTTTTTTATGTTATCATTTTATAACTTGTTTTCTCATCACTTATTTTAATGAAATTCGAGTCAAGCATGGCCCAGTGGCTAGCGTGCTCGGAATGTGAATCCGAAGACTTGCAAGTCGCGTTCCATTTCTGCAAAGACTCGCTCCACACTTTTGGACTGTGGATATGTTATACGAGTGACAGTCAAATCCTAATATTCAGAAATAAGAGTTGGCGGCGTGTGCTTTTGATTAACTATCCGTTCAAAATTAGGAATGGTTATGCGCAGACAGTTCTCTTCGTAGCTTTGCAACAGATAATAAAATGTTTTTTTTTTAATGTCGTGCCCAATCACAAACACGTGGCAATGAGTATTTCCACCTGTTTCAAAAGTACTGTTTCTTTACTAATGTAATAGTATTTAGAAGTTTAGTTTTGTAGACTTCCTTAACCTCTTTTTTTTCTTCCAAATATCTAGAAAATCCAGAAACTAATTAGTTATTAGAATACTCAGATAGGAAACACGAACAAAACAGATTCACAAAACGCACGTGGGCACTAAGATGAGAAAATTAAACGAGTAGTTCATTAACGCACGTTGTGGGAATAATATCATTTTTTTTAAACATTAACCAATAGAAAGAGCCAGCAGAAATTCCAAAGCTGTCAAAACCGGGTTTTCTGGAAGTTATGTGCAACGATTTACAACTAAAGCTGTCTCTGACAGCACGTGTTCATTCTTTCAGCGCAAGACTAGGGTAGTCAGTCGTCTCTCATCAACTTAAGGTTGATCTTCGCTAGCAGCCCAGCAGGAGCACGTGCTAAGTGCCCTGGGCATGAGCTCTTATGACACGTGCACCTGAGCAAGAGTTGACGTCATCCTTTCCAAATACTGCTACTTGCAGCATCTGGCAAAGTCATATTGATAAAGAGCCTTTATTACACAGACTACAGGGAAAGGTAGTAATAATACTCAAACAGACATCCCTCTTTGACTCAAGTAGTTCAGAATGCGTTTAAGTCCTTTTATGGTCCTTTTAATTTCCAGGATTCGTGGGAAAAAAGACGAGGTATTATTAGCTACCTAATTAGGAGTCATTAACAAACTTTACTACGATGACATTTATTCGGAAAGGTTGGTAAAATATTAAGTTTGCACGACATACGTTATAGTTCCACCACTGCTCTTCAAATTCACTAAGCATATTTCATCACTCCACAAAATGAGCTGGGCGTGGCTTGAAGGTTAGCAGCCCGAATTGTGGATCTGAGAATTTATGGTTCTGCCACTCTTGCCCCTAAAACGCACTCCGCACCTTGAAGTCAGGGGTTGGTTCGCTTATACAAATATTATTCATTTGTCAGACAAGAGTAGCCCAAGAGTTTGTTTGTTTGTTTGTAATTAAGCACAAAGCTACAAAATGGGCTAGCTGTGCTCTGCCCACCACGGGCATCGAAGCCAGGTTTCTAGCGGTGTAAGTCTGCAGATAAGCCGCTTTGGTTAACATAACATAACAAACCCTTAATATATATATATATTAAAACTCACACAATAGCTGCCAAACGTTGATCAAACAAAGTTGTTTGACAAGCAATCAAACCGTATTCCCTTAATATATATTAAAACTCACACAATAGCTGCCAAACGTTGATCAAACAAAGTTGTTTGACAAGCAATCAAACCGTATTCCCTTAATATATATTAAAACTCA
>NW_013667822.1:165281-174677 GCF_000517525.1 Limulus polyphemus | reverse complement strand
TTTTTTCTGCCAAATGGTCAATAATGTTGGCTGATTAACTGATTTTGATAACTTTTAACTGTTAAAAAATGGCACCATGTATCACGAATCAGGTGTTAAAAAATTACATCTACCTCATGTACCGCGAATCAGGTGTTATATTTTTCGTCATCAGAGTAAAGTATATCTGCTCTGTAACATTAATGACTGTTAAAAACATCTACCTCAGGTACCGAGAATCAGGTGTTATATTTTACGTCATCAGCATGCAGTGTCTCCACTTTGAAATAGGAACTCAGGACCATTATCATCACAGAAAACTTTGGGAAAGATACAATATATACGTTCAATATAAAAATGTTAGTTAGAGTTTGTTTGTTTTGAATTTCGCGCAAAGCTAGACGAGGGCTATCTGCGCTAGCCGTCCCTAATTTAGCAGTGAAAGGCAGCTAGTCATCACCCACCACCGCCAACTCTTGGGCTACTCTTTTACCAACGAATAGTGGGATTGACCGTTACATTATAACGCCCCCACGGCTGAAAGGGCGAGCATGTTTGGTGTGACGGGGATTAGAACCCGCGACCCTCAGATTGCGAGTCGAGTGCCTTAACCACCTGCCCATGCCGGGCCTAGTTAGAGTTATTTTGGCTTTTGCTAGTCTTGTCTTATTCATTTTATACAAAAAAACAGCTTTAGACAAATTTTTTTTTTTAATAATTATAGAATTATCTAATGCTGTTTCATAAAGTCGAATGAAACCTGCTGAATACGTTTACGTTTAGAAACTGCATGGATAATTTGGTTTGGTTTGTTTGAATTTCGCGTAAAGCAACACGAGGGCTATCTGCGCTAGCCGTCCCTAATTTAGCAGTGAAAGACTAGTGGGAAGGCAGCTAGTCATCACCGCCAACCCTTGAGCTACTCTTTTACCAACGAATAGTGGGATTGACCGTCACATTATATGACACCCTCCACTGCTGAAAGAGCGAACATCTTTGGTGGGACAGGGATTCGAACCCCCGACTCTCAGATTGCATGGAGAAGAAATCTAGAGGAAAACTCGGTCCTTCAGCGCCTCATTGAGTCCATTCCTGAGAGGATTAAGAAAGTGTCTTGAATAAAACATGGAATGCACTACAAATACTAAGTGCTGTTATGACTTCTGACAGATTTTTGCGTTATCACTTTGTAGTTTCTTTGATTGAATAATGTTAAATAAAAAATTATGTTTATAATGATGCCTCATTCCTAAAACTCTAGGATGACGCCAAAGCTGTAGATAATTTAAGTACGAACTCGCAGAGATAACCTATATATATTTACATCATGTTAAAAGACCTACTTTAATGCGCGGACTGTAACATAGTGAAGTTTAGTAACATGTTCCAGTCTGAATTTAGAAGTAACTACAGATGTATAACCAATATAACGTGTGCAACGAATTGAAACGAGTTTGTCGTAAAATATTTCTGAGATGCTAAAGGCGTTCAAAATATCTGTAGGGAAATATAGAATTTGCATTAATTCAGGCGCTGAAAATTTAAGCATTATCATGGATAGATATCACAGATGTCAAAAAAAAAATCAAATGAAGATTGTAATAAACTGGAATCAAGCGGAATAGAGCGCGGGGTTCCACTTTTAATTACAAAGATGTGTGTTTTAGGTTTGTTGTTTTAGTTCCCTGATTTATACCATTTTGACTCGTAGCCACCAGGTTATATAAAATCGATATTTAATGACATTATATACTATATGACCTGCAGGACCACACTGATGTTAAGTTATTCGGTGAGATATTACAAACATTGAAGGGTCACTACTCTTTTGAGGTAAACCAGCTTTACTATGTGAACAAATATCCATAGAAAAGAATCATGAACTGCATTTAAAAGCATTCATCTTATCGTCAAATGGACATTTTGCGTTCAAATTGCAAACATAAAGTAGGCTTAACTCACATTAGGCCTAATTCTCTCTCTCTCGTTCAAGCAATGTCAATTTTGTGTTGAATTTTTAATGTGCTTAAGTCTCATTGTTTTAAGACAATGTACTGTGCTCACAGCACAATATGCCAGTAATAAACAAAAGAATAGAATAAAAATCAAATTTGATCTTATAATTAAAAATGCACTGTATATCTTGTTTTGATATATGTGTTAGGCTCAATTTTTCCAACCTGTTCTTCAGTTTTAATATTCAATATCATCAGGTTCTAATTTAAATCGTACTTTAAAATTACCTTAGTTCTGTTTCAACTATTATTCGGCTATACTTATAAGTTACATGTCTAAGAAAAAGGGATCGTTGGCAGTGATTTATTACGAACTCTTTATATGAACATCCCTCCCAGAGCCAGGATACACACAACAACAACAACAACAAAAAACAACACATGTTTTAGTATTTCATTACATATCTGAAACATGAAACTGGTAAATTATGGAAACTATAAATGGGAATACTCTTTTTTCATGGTGGTACAAAACTCACATACCAGTGGTCTAGGGGGGGGGGGTGTATATGAATCTATAGAAGTGAAATAGTTAGAGCCGAATATATCTGCACAAAACCCCAACTTTTAACCATTAAGGACCAAGTCTAGAAGACAAACAGTTTGCATCTTTACACAATTACTAAATTATTACACTGCCAGTAATGCATACACATACACATATATATACATACGTTTATATATAAACACACGGTGTTTATTACCGAGTATCGTAAATCAGATTTATTTTCTGTTTTAATCAAAATTACCTTATTTACACGAATCAGGCTTAAACAAAGTTACCAGTGAATCCTCCTAGTGGCTCAAGCAGATTCTTGTGGATAGGAACTACATGTGGACTGTTTTTTTTGGTCTCTGTCAATCTTTGTCCTAAAACCGTCCATACGTACTTTTGTGTTTCTACTTGATACATTTATACTACGTAAGCCTTCACTCGGTTAACTAGCACTAAAACCTTCTCTACCAACAAAAATGCTTCCTCATTCACATACCCGAGTAAAAGTATTTTACAGAATATATAATTACTTTTAATAGACATCATCGAGACCTTCGTGTGGTATCTTGGGTACGTCATTTACAAACTGTAAATTTACGCAATTGGAAGCTATAAAGGCTAAAGTACCAACAGTCTAGTTATATCTTAATATACAAACATAATTTATACGAATTTAAAAATGAAGTTAAATTAAATTAAGCAAGAATTAAAATTACCTTTTTTTTTTACCAGTTGAAATGTGACGATTTCTTCACTTCACTTACAACTTGATTACCAAGATAGCAGGACTGCGAGATTCGTTAAGTGGTTCAGCGATGTTTACTGTAGCTCGTGCTCTGACTCTCGCGCCTCGATCTGTCAGTCTGAAGGCTTGCGCTCCACTCAAAATACTTGCATACACGAGTAGTCTCTGAACGTGATGCGCGTCTAGAACCACGAGATCTTTTCACCAATAAGGTGAAGAGAATTGGAATCAATATATTTTAATGACACTCGCTAAAAGAAATAATTGAAAAAGTCTTTGTGAATTTGGCATCTGGTATTCGGGATGGACATTGGATTATTCAAATATGAACTTGTTTTTTTCCAAAGAAATTAATGTTAGAATATTAGACAGAGAAATATTTCTTTTTTTTTCTTACAGAGTCGGTACAGTGCTTGCTACTCAGTGATGAGTATTAATAACAAAAGATTGTTTGTCTGTTATGGATTTCACGCAAAGCTACACGAGGGCTACCTGCGCTAGCCGTCCCTAATTTAGCAGTGTAAGAATAGAGGGAAGGCAGCTAGTCATCACCACCCACCGCCAACTCTTGGGCTACTCTTTTACTAACGAATAGTGGGATTGACCGTCACTTTATAACGTCCCCAAAAGTAAACAAACGTTATTAATTTACTTTTGGCAATTTTTTTTACGTAAGAGAACTGGGATCGAAAATATGGGGAAAATTCTTTCTTAATTGCGAAACCAAACAATTCCACTTATAAATTTAATTTAGCTTACTTGCATAGTGTTTCGTTTGTTTCCAGTGCAAAGCTATACAAGCGGATGTTTAGCGTTTTACATTATGTAGTTTACATAAGTTTAATTAAATCCTATAAATCTTTAACGCGTTAAAATTAACTTCCGATCAGACTAAGATGTGTACTTATAGCGAAACATACCAAAATCTGAGTTGAAATTGGGCATTTCTAACGGTTAAGAACAAATAAGCTGAGTGGTGGCTGTTCGAAGCTGACAATCAAGATCAATTTGAATTTCACGAACAAATCAGTTTACAGAAAAAAAACGACACCCATAAGACTGTAATAATAGTGTTTAGAATTTACGTTTCACTTTATTTCAACCTTCATATATTCATATACGTCAGCTGATGTGCTTATTATTTAATTTCTGTAGTGCATATTGGTGTATAGAAGACATTAATACTAGAAATAAACGACACTGTAACACCAAAATGTTGCTTTTATTTAATTCAACACTCAACGTTTCGTTAACAGCTTTTTCAGGGGCGTTCACTAAAACACAAACCGAAACTGACAGTACAAAGTTTTTGTTTTTTTTAAAGTCTTTGTACTGTCAGTTTAGTGAACGCTCCTGAAGAAGCTGTAAAGCGAAACGTTGAGTGTTTAATTAAATAAAAACAACATTTTGGCGTTACAAAGTCGTTGATTACTAATACTGATGTGCTTATTGTAAAACTTCATGGCTTTCGATAAGGAAGTGCTGTGAAAAAAAAATATTGTTTGTCTAAACATCCAGCAAAGTACAGTTTAAACCAAACCTTTTAATATGTACAAATCTTAGAGAAGTAATCGGATGGTACTTTACTAAAGACAAGCTTTACAATAAATGTTTAAAAAAAGCGTATTTAATATGAGTTTCTAAAGAATGAAACTGACAGGAGAATAAATCCTTTTTGAATGTTGTTGTTAAAACAGAAATTGCGTTCGTAGGCCATTTTTGATTCTTATGTGACTTATGGATAGATAACTAATGATAATTATGTATGTCGTCAAAACAAAATATTATTAAATTAATCCTTTTGATCATCGAATGAGTCTGACAAGTTCTAGACGATTTTACTTATTAAGGAGAAGCAAAAGAATTTGGAAGTAAGCTTTAGAATAGATCGATAGCCCAGTTATTAGGATCCTGGGCTACATCTTCAAGGATCCAGCCAATACCGATTACAAAATACTTAGAATAATTTCATCATCAATAGCGATGAAATAAATACATAAGCTAACATAAACTAATTTTATTTAGATCTCTATCGTTGTAAATAATGACGATATATAAATATACTGTTATTTAAAATATTTACCCTACTCTATTATCTTACACGATATTCGCGGGCAATAAGTGGTAAGAAATCTAATGGGAACATGGATCTTATGCGATATTCGCGGGCAATGAATGGTAAGAAATCTAATGGGAACATGGATCTTATGCGATATTCGCGGGCTATAAATGGTAAGAAATCTAATGAAAACATGGATCTTATGCGATATTTGTGTGCAATAAGTAGTAAGAAATCTAATATAAACATGGATCTTATGCGATATTCGCGGGCAATAAATGGCAAGAAATCTAATGGAAACATGGATCTTATGCGATATTCGCGGGCTATAAATGGTAAGAAATCTAATATGAACATGGATCTTATGCGATATTCGCGGGCTATAAATGGTAAGAAATCTAATGGGAACATGGTAAATAATGTGATTGTAAAAATTTAGTTCGTGTTCCGTTTACACTGTTTTGGTAATTTAGTCTTTAGAAAGCCTAAAAAAAATGCTGTTATATTAATAATTGTAATAACGTACGTAGCAGGACCACTAACGCCCTCTAGTGGCACAGAGGGATGTCTGCAGACTGACAACGCTAGAAACCTGGTTTCGATACCCATGGTGGGCAGAGCACAGATAGCCCATTGTGTAACTTTATGCTTAACTTCAAACAAGCAAACAAACTTACAGTGACAAATTAGGTCACCTGAAGAGATATGGCCAGATGAGTGAAACCTTTAGACTGATCCCCTAGCAACGATATTCTTCGATATTTTAAACCTCCTATAATCTCGAAAAAGGGCATAACAACCAGTGGATGATCTCATCTGTTTGTTATATTTGTGCTAGCTAGTTAATAATAGGTTTTAAGGGGGATAGATAGTTTGAGAAGTGTTTGAATGCACGTAATTTTGCAAACGTTTTAAATATCTGACATTTGATAGAACCGCTGATTCAATACTGCTTGGTTTAAAAGTTAAATAAAATTTAAGAACAACAACAGACATGTTGACTATCCCATCCAAACCATACAAATCCAGCCTTTATCATTCAAGTATTTATCAAGCCTTCCCTTAAACTCCCTTAAATTAACTACATCCACGAAGAAAATTCCAAAACACCAGAGGAAGAGCGTCCCATCCCGAAACGTTGTGAACATTAAAATACCTATTTAACATTAGCCATTTTTTGTGGTATAAGTTTTCTTCACTTTTTGTTTTCCACCACATTTGAAAGCAATCCATTCTAAAGGCCAACCACCCTATTAGAAAAATAAAGCTCTTTTAGCTGAAGATGAAAATTTATATTAGTGTCCCGTAGTTTTACCATTATCACCATTAAATACGAAAAAATGACGAGTCATCAACACTATCATTTAACAATCTTAAACATCGAATCTCCTCTAACTCTTCTCTTTTTTATTCAAGAGCAAATAATTGACAATCTTTCCATCCCAGGTATCATCCTAGTTAACCTCCTTTCCAAAAAGTCAATGTCTTTTCTAATGTAAGGAGCCCAAGACTAAATAAACACTGTACTCCAAACGGGGCCTAACCAGTGACCTATACAACGACATTATAAGCGGGGTATAACATTTTGTTGATAGAAGCTTAAACTGATAGTATGCAGTTATGAAATTTAAGTTACTTTTTTTTACACGTGCTCTTGAACACTGTCGAAACTCGTAGGAGTAAATAACAGTGCTATTATTATTATGTATAACACGAAGACCAAGCTCCAGTGGTTATGCGCTTATTTCGCCTTTTTATTTAAATTCGGGCTTCTTCTTGTCGTTTTGTATAACATGATTAATTATAATTCAACATAATATACGACTTACCCAGCAATCCTCCTCTGGAGAAAGCCATGTATGGGTCGTAGTGAGGATAAGATACGTAGGAAGGAAGAAACAAAAAGTTCATCTAACCTTAGCTCGAGTAAGCAGTGCTTCATGCAACTTACTCTCGACCACATGTACGTCCTGGCACCCACTTTCGGAGCTTTTTCAATTAGCTCAAATTACTAAAAGCGTGTTTAACAAGAACCACATTTAGCCCAAGAACTTCGAGTAAAGGTCTGTTTCATGTCACTGTCATCTCTATTCTGGTACGTAGTAGACGATTGCAACCCTTGCTTTTAGAATCGCTCTCGTACTTCCTCGTCCTAAGAGAAGGAAGTGTTCTTCGATTGTTAACCACACTAGAACACAGCAGATGCTTTACTCGGGCACGTGGTCTCGTGCTGGCTCTGTTTCCATGTCTGCTACGTCATCTTCGTATAACAGAGACGTCACACACACACACTGTTGAAACACCTGCGTTTCGAGCGCTAGCCGCGGCAGCTGCACGGACACAATGAGCCACGTGAGGCTACAACAAGGGATCCTCCGATGGTTGCTCCAATATTCGCTAGCGGAAATATCGGCCAGGTGGTCCGAACCCGCGAGTATGGGGGGGCTACGATTTCCTGCCGACAACAGTTTGTTTTAGGACAATGTCTTCAATATCACCACCCTTCTGGCGCTTGTGGAGTGTAAAAATAAGACAAAGAGAAGCAAATATTTCCGTATTACTCACATACGTACACACATCATGAGGTTGTTGTTACGAAGCCTTAAGTACTGACAATGTATAATTCTATGCGATATTTACTCTCATTTCATATGAATGGGCCGAGCGTGGTTTAGTGTTTAGCATACCGGACTGTAAATCCGAAGATCTATGATTCGCGTCTCGTTGCAGCAAAATCGTTCTCCGCACTTTGGGGGGCCGTAGGCGCGTTATAAGAGAAACGATCAAATACCACGTTTCGGTTAGAGTACCCCAAAGAGTTGGCGGTGGATGTTGCCGACGAGATGCTTTTTCCTCGGTTTAAAACTAGGATGTGCCAGCGTATGGGTAGCTATGAGCGAATGTCCGAAACAAATAAACTTTTTTCTAAACCATACGCAATTTTTTACAATAGCAGTTTCACATTTAATTATAAATATCCATAGTGTAGTGTAATTCAGAATCAGACATTCAGAGAAAGATGGCACGCAAAATGTAGCGGAACATAAACGATACTGAACATTGTTTTAGAAAAAAAAAATGGAACTCACTGCGTCGTGTACGTGTGTGTTTCTATTTTCTTGTTTGTAATAGATACATAACAAACAATACTATACGTGCTGCCTTAGAGAAATGCAGATTGAATGAATGGCAAAAAAACTTCTAACATAAGTTCTAATAAGCTACTCTATAACTGAGGAAGTCATTTAAAGCTAATAACGAAAGATAGACAGATAGACGGAATAAGTAGCGAGTACCTATTCGTCTGCAGACTTCAGATAGCACATTACACCCAGAATATTACAATACTGTCTCTCGACAAAGATGTACAGAACTTAGCGCATTTGAAACTAATTCATTTTGTCAGTCGCGCCAGTTTAAATAGTGCAGCTGTTAGCGAAGAAATATTTCACACAGACCTATCTGTCTTTCTGTAAAAAAAAAACAGCTTCCATATTAGTAAGCAGCTTTTCGTATATACATATCTGAATGTGTGTGTGCAGGCTTAATTTAGTAACTGCTACATGGAAACGACATGTATATCCGTATGTTTGCCTTTCTTTTGGTTAGCATCAGGGACCTCAGTAACGAAGCGTTTGTTACATTTCTATCGTTTCCTTCAAAAGGTAACGCGAAATAAAAGCAACTACAACAAACGTAACGAAATATTATTAATCAATTAAAGCATTGTGTGCACTCGCGAAATAAGAGCGTTTACCTAGAGAACGATTTTAGTCAATGTCTTTAATTAATAAGTTACTAACAAAAACATCGTGTACACTCGCGAAACAAGAGCGTTTACCTAGAGAACGTATTTAGTCAATGTCTTTAATTAATAAGCTACTAACAAAAGCATCGTGTACACTCGCGAAATAAGAGCGTTTAGCTAGACAACGTATTTAGTCAATGTCTTTAATTAATAAACTACTAACAAAAGCATCGTGTACACTCGCGAAATAAGAGCGTTTAGCTAGAGAACGTTTTAATTGATGTCTTTAATTAATAAACTACTAACAAAAGCATCGTGTACACTCGCGAAACAAGAGCGTTTAGGTAGAGAACA
>NW_013667822.1:160436-164463 GCF_000517525.1 Limulus polyphemus | reverse complement strand
CTCGTTACTGAACATAATCATCCGAGAAGGACGTTGTATGTGTGATTTGGTAATGTAAGGTCCCATAATCTTGACATGAGGTCAGAGATAGGCCTTATGTGTGTTAGAAAGAAGAATGATGTGGTAGTCTGGCCTACTGATTAGGGTGTTTGGTTAGCAATCTGAGGGTCGCGGGTTCGAATCCTCGTCACTGAACATAATCATCCGAGAAGGACGTTGTATGTGTGATTTGGTAATGTAAGGTCCCATAATCTTGACATGAGGTCAGAGATAGGCCTTATGTGTGTTAGAAAGAAGAATGATGTGGTAGTCTGGCCTACTGGATTCGAACCCGCGACCCTCAGATTGCTAACCAAACACCCTAATATGTGTTTAAAATTTGGCAAGATGCTCGTGGCTGGTCAGCACCTTCAAATTAAGGATCGAGTTAGTTATGCGTGAGCTTTAGCCGTCCTTGACCTGTCCGTTCAACCCGTGTGTCCAAGGTTCCGTACAGGTTGAAAATACCAATACTAACCCTAAAGAGCAACATACAATTGATTTTTAACGTGTTTTTCTTTTCTTTTTTCTGTAGCCAAAATGTTATACCGTGTGCGTGTAAGATAATTGAAGAATCACTAACTATAGCACGACATTTCGATTTCTGGTTCTGTGCGAGAGATCGATATCAAACATCGAATACAACAAACTACATTAAAGAAAACGTCATTTAAAGTGGAGAACCACATCTAAAATTGCTGGGAAACAAACAGAAATACAATTTGGGAATTTATGTAATTACGCGCATTTTACATTCGCGTATTGTGTTCTAAATAGTAGGGTTTGTCTCCACTCAGAAGCTGTATCGTGTGTCTTCCAACCTTGCGTACAGTGTCACTGAAACTCTCCGCCCCCGTGTCAACAAAAATCAATGTAGAGACGCTCCAAGAACTACTAAAAGTTTCGTTAAAGTTTGCCTGTAACCTATTTAGTGAATGTAGCTAACCTGTGTTTACGGACCTCCAAATGAATTTCCATCTAAAACGCTAATAAGCGGTTACAGCATCAGGGGGATATGCAGAAGTCACCTGTAATACCTAACTTTTCCCAGGTACGTCGATAAGTATCACATTAAAGCAGAGTTCGGGCTGGACCGTAAAAACCAAGGCTCTCTCTGCGTCAAGAATATTTGCTGGAAATGTGTTCAGGTCACGAAACCGGTTCCAGAGCACTGTGAAGTGTACTTTACTAGAATTATCGTATTGGCTTTCTGTGGGTAAGAATAAACACCGGGTGGGCATGGTTCGTGCGGCCGACAGTAACGCTTGTTTCGACCACTAATTGTAATCTGGGAAACATTAACCACGTGGTTAAGTGCATATAACGTACTGTCTACCTACCAGAAAAGTATTAGTTTTATCCTTGTACATTGTACTGATGATTGATTTTTACTCGAAGCTATATAATTATTCATACGTACATATATATGTGTGTGTTCTTTGTGAAACATATATAGATAAGTATGTATGAACGGGTATCAGATAGAAGAATGGATAGATAGTTGAAGTTAGCTATAGTGTTTATATTATAAGTTATTCATTTTTAAATACTTCAGAAAAACTTATAGTTCATAAGTAGATACGTTATAGGTTATGAATAATATTTAATTTTTTCGATTGGTTTGGTTTGTTTTGAATTTCGCGCAAAGCTACACGAGGACTATCTGCGCTAGACGTCCATAATTAAACAGTGTAAGACTAGATGGATAGGAGCTAGTTAACACCACCCACCGCCAACTCTTGGGCTACTCTTTTACCAACGAATAGTGGAGTTGGCTGTCACATTATAACACACCCACGGCTGAAAGGGCGAACATGTTTGGTAGGACGGAGTTATGCGTGAACTTTAGCCGTCCTTGACCTGTCCGTTCAACCCATTAATTTGTTCGTCAACAAAGTATTTCAGACATCATTTCGTTGTGCGTTGTTTTTTCTTAATAAGCTATATTAATTTTAAACTGTCAGTAAGTTATGTATCTATACATATACTTCAAAATCCCGATTGTTTTCTTCATACTAACAATTGAAAAGTGTTCTAAAATTACTTTTCTATGTTTTTGTACATCTCTCATGAGTAATGGAATAGCCATGGCCCTGTGGTTTACGTGCTGGGCTGTGGATCGTAAGATCCATGGTTCAACCAGTGAAAGCCACTGAACATGCCCCTCTCTTTCAGTTATTGAGGCATTATTCTATTCGGTTAAAGTAGCTGCACAATAGGTGGCAAGATGCCCCTGGCTGGTCAGCACCTTCAAATTAAGGATCGAGATAGTTATGCGTGAACTTTAGCCGTTCTTGACCTGTCCGTTCAACCCGTGTGTTTAAGGTTTGGCAAGATGCTTCTGGCTGGTCAGCACCTTCAAATTAAGAATCTAGATGGTTATGCGTGAACTTTAGCCGTCCTTGATCTGTCCGTTCAACCCTTGTGTTTAAGGTTTGGCAAGATGCTTCTGGCTAGTCAGCACCTTCAAATTAAGGATCGAGATAGAAAAGTCAGAAAGCCTTATTAAATTAACGTTAATAACGAATTACAAGTTAGGCTTAAAGGGGACGATTATTTGGTATCTAAAATGTTCCCTTATGTTAATTAGCTAAATTCTTGGAACGAATGTCGGGGAATAAAGTGATTAAACACTATATGATCGAAATATTTAATATTTAATCTTACTAAATCAGGTTATTCGCTTATATCTAAACATTGCGAATATATAATAATAGCTACTGTAACATTAATTTTGCAACTTAAAAATAAAACTTTAAAACTGGTATCAAAGAAATATTCGTAATAAAGTTGTAAAACAGTCCTAGAAACTGACAGTCATTTTCTATACAGATACAAACACTCAGATATAGGGAAAAAATTAATACGGCTTATAAAAATTTGCAAAAAAAAAAGCCTTGTATAGAAACTCTAATCAAATTACAGGTTAAGAAACAACTCTAGAAACTGTAAAAGCTCTTTCTATGGATAAGAACAGTCAGATAAATGGGCCTCTTCTTCTTCTGAGACTCTTTTTCAGCCTTTAGTATTTTAATATGCATATATATATGGGACACAGTGTAGTAGTGTCTAGTTATGATTCCATCCATAACTTGGACGTATCTTCCATGGCATTGTAAGTAGTGTTTAGTTATGGTTCTTAACTTGGATGTATATACCATGGCGTTGTAAGTAGTGTTTACTAATGATTCCATCCATAATTTGGACTTAACTTCCGTGACGTTATAAGTAGTGTTTAGTAATGATTCCAGCCATAACTTGGACTTAACTTCCATGACGTTATAAGTAGTGTTTAATTACGATTCCTTAAACTGGATGCGTCTACCATGACGTTAATGTTGTGTTTAATTATGATTCATTAAGCTGGATGCGTCTACAATGACGTTAATGTTGTGTTTAATTATGATTCCTTAAGCTGGATGCGTCTACCATGACGTTAATGTTGTGTTTAATTATGATTCCTTAAGCTGGATGCGTCTACCATGACGTTATAAAGAGCTTGAACGTTTATATATTAGAAACTTTCCCGGCGTCATTTTCATTTTTAAACAGATAATAAATAACAGCAACAACATCAAAAAAATAGACACGTGTTTTGACATTTCTTTACTTATCTAAGACTTTAAACTGGTGAGCTTTGGGGACTTTGAATGGGAACGTCTTTTCTGCAAAATTCCACTCTGACATGTGGTTCATATCACATTTTTCAAGGCTAAAACAAATGATATATATATTACAACGCCATGGTATATACATCCAAGTTAAGAACCATAACTAAACACTACTTATAACGCCATGGTATATACATCCAAGTTAAGAACCATAACTAAACACTCCTTACAACGCCATGGTATATACATCCAAGTTAAGAACCATAACTAAACACTCCTTACAACGCCATGGTATATACATCCAAGTTAAGAACCATAACTAAACACTCCTTACAACGCCATGGTATATACATCCAAGTTAAGAACCATAACTAAAC
>NW_013667822.1:147765-160365 GCF_000517525.1 Limulus polyphemus | reverse complement strand
ACTGTGTACCAGTTTAACGTTGAATATTATTTATGATTTTAACTTTATACACAAGTGCCAAAATACTATAATGATTATGGTTTCGTTAGCTTCATTTCATTTGAGGAGGGGTAGGTAGGACTTGTCAAGGTCATACTCGTCGGGTGATATCTCCTGGACCAATGAAATGTAGACAGATACGGTGTTTTGATGACGATATATTTACAGCCCCAGCATATTAGTAAACTTAATTATCAACTGACCTGATGTAAAAAAGTGATATATCTTAACCCCATCGTAAGCCCAAATTATACGACGTCAGTTATTAAAACTATTAATTTTAATTTTAAAAGAGTTGTTTCTTATTAAGCACATAGGTACACAAAGGGTTATTTGTGTATCGAAACCAGGTTTCTAACAGTATAAGACTGCAGACATATGGCTGTGTCACTGGGGGTGAAACCAGGTTTCTAACAGTATAAGACTGGGCTATCTGTGTATCGAAACCAGGTTTCTAACAGTATAAGACTGCAGACATATGGCTGTGTTACTGGGGGTGAAACCAGGTTTCTAACAGTATAAGACTGGGTTATCTGTGTATCGAAACCAGGTTTCTAACAGTATAAGACTGGGTTATCTGTGTATCGAAACCAGGTTTCTAACAGTATAAGACTGGGTTATCTGTGTATCGAAACCAGGTTTCTAACAGTATAAGACTGGATTATCTGTGTATCGAAACCAGGTTTCTAACAGTATAAGACTGCAGACATATGGCTGTGTCACTGGGGGGGGGGGGGCTTTAGAAAAAGGTTGACAATCTTTATCGCTGATTAGACACATGTGTGTATTATTCGAAAAGTAGAAAAACATTTTTATGTTCAAGCGTTTAGATCGTTATAACTTCAACCATAGGGTATGAATACCAAACTCTGGCTATTAGATCGTTATAACTGCAAACATAGGGAATGAATACGAAACTATCGCTGTTAGATCATTCTAACTGCAAACATACGAAGTGAATACGAAACTATCGCTGTTAGATCATTCTAACTGCAAACATACGGAGTGAATACGAGACTATGGCTATTAGATCGTTCTAACTGCAAACATACGGAGTGAATACAAGACTATGGCTATTAGATCATTCTAACTGCAAACATATGGACTGAATACGAAACTATCGCTGTTAGATCATTCTAAGTGCAAACACACGGAATGAATACGAGACTTTGGCTATTAGATCGTTCTAACTGCAAACATAAAGAATGAATACGAAACTATCGCTGTTAGATCGTTCTAACTGCAAACATACGGAGTGAATACGAGACTATGGCTATTAGATTGTTATAACTGCAAACATAGGGAATGGATACGAAACTATCGCTGTTAGATCGTTAGAACTGCAAACACACAGTATGAATACGAAACTATCGATGTTAGATCGTTAAAACTGCAATCATATGGTATGAATACGAAATTATAGCTTTTAGATCGTTACAACTGCAAATATACGGTATGAGTACGAAACTATGACTTTTTATCTCTACATTTGTAAACTTAACTCAAAGATAAATTGGGTATTAGAGCTTATAATTGGAAAACGAACACAAACATCGACATAGAATAAAGAAGATAAATCATCATTAATGACATATTATTTGGGGTAACACTTTCTGATTTTAGATTTTGACGAAAAACAAGATTAAACAAATAACTTTAATAGCCGATGTTGTTATTTTTCACAGAACGGACAGCGTAATTATCTACATACTACATGTGTGTTGAGTTTCGTTTCGCGCAAAGGGCGTAAGTTGGCCCTGTAGTAGAGCTCTGGAGTGATAAGCAAAGGGCATAGATTATCCCTATTTTAGAGCTCTGGATTAATAAGCAAAGGGCGTAGGTTAGACCTATGTTAGAGCACTGGATTAAATAAGCAAAGGGCGTAGATTAGCCCTGTATTAGAGCTCTGGATTAACATGCAAAGGGCGTAGTTTGGCCCTGTTATGTTTACTGCGAGGGGGGACAGTGTATGTTGAGAAATATAGTGGAGATAAATGAATACAATTTTACCTATTAGTCTATTTCTATAGAGTCTATACAGGTATCTCGAGAACGTGATTGTTGATAACTTATTGAACACTTTCTTACCAATGAGATAACTCGTTATTTCTAATATAGATTATCTAATAATAATAGTGTGATATAAACTAAAATTTCAAACACAATAATATGTATAGAGGTATGCGTGTACGTGTGTATGTAATATGCATATATATATATATATATTCCACATGCAACTTGAAGAACGTGCACTCGCTGTGTATTTATATATCCGTCTTATTCTTCTCTCTCTCTCTCTGTTCTTATCGGTCCGTATCAAATGAAGATACCGAAGGAGACGACAGTTTCGGTTTCCCATTAATCACGGGTTCTTCAGTTGTGTTATGAAAGCTACGATGTCATCAGCACGTGACGTCTTATCTGGCGTTGAGTTAGTTGAAAAGACAAGTACGCACTATTTTACAAAGAAGAAGAACATAGCTTTGTTGTACATTTTTTTTCACAAGGTCCTTATTTTTTTAAGAAGAAAAAAAAACATTTGTTATTCGAAGCCAGTTGTGTCTGACACTAATTATTTCCTACCATCGTGTGCAGCTATTTCAGCTGCCAAAATACACTGGAAAACGTACAAAATAGAACTTCCGAGTTCTGCGAAGTTAAATTATTAGACCTACGACTGCTGTCAGACTCACGCGCCGAAACCCTGCAGGGCCCAGCATACATAACATCCCAGCCGCCAAAGGCCACAGGCAATTGTCTGGAGGGCAACAAGACTCAAGCAGCCTGTTTCTGACAGTGGTCCGTGAGTGTAGTTTTGTGATTGTTGTTGATAATGTATAACTAATCGAAAGGATTGGTGCAGGTGTCTGTCTGATCAGAAAACGGCCACCGGAAACTGGTGAACAAACGATCCTGCTTCATTGTCTGAATGTTTGTCGTTTATTTTAGTCGATATCAGCCTTTGTCGAGTCAAACTGGACGAAGTTAATACGTTTCAGAGGCTGAGAACTCCTCGTAGATATGCAATCATCTCTTGCAAACTGTCGTTGTCTATTCAAGTGTAGCCCCCCAGTGGCGCAGCGGTATGTCTTCGGACTTACAAAGCTAGAATCCGGGTTTCGATACCTGTGGTGGGCAGAGCACAGATAGCCCATTGTGTAGCTTTGTGCTTAACTTCAAACAAACAAACTATTCAAGTGTAAAGAAATCAACAAATGATACCTTAAATGTTTGACTTTTCTCCCGTTGACACCGCGATTTCGTTTCGAGTTAAAAAATAAAAAAATAAGTAGTGTTATAAATAAATAATAATGTGTTATTAATTCTTTCCTCAATTCTCACTGGTGAATGAAGTAAATAACGTTGTTAATAATTACGCTTCACTTGCTTATTCTAGTTCACACCATAACAGTTATTGCTCGGGCAACTGATGATGTTAATACCGTTTAGATCACTACAACATCTGTCGTAACCCAACTAGCCTGATTAGCCTACAACATCTGTCGTAACCCAACTAGCCTGATTAGCCTACAACATCTGTCGTAACCCAACTAGCCTGATTAGCCTGATTAGCCTTTGCATTGGGTGAAAAATATAGCAATTAATCTTAAAACTGCATAAAAATCACGAGACAGGTTTATCGAAGGTAAGTTTCATTTATAAACCGTTCCTCGTTTTTTTTCCCCTCACTAATGCCACCTCAGGATAATACCACCCACTCCCCCCCTTCAACCCAACATCTTCCTTTTCACCCCTTATTAAAGTTTCCCTTTTTATTTTTTCATTAATTTATGACAGTTTACCACCTTTCATTTTTCTTTGTCCCTTGACACCTCCCTCAATCACTGATATTAGCCCAAGATCATCCTTTTCATTGTTCTTCATAATAACTTGAATAGGTAGACGAAATTCTGACCATATTTTAAATCTTCCTTTGCTAATATAATATTTTTGGTATTTCACTCTTTCTATATTCTCAAAACCCAGTTGTATTTTATTATATCTACTGACTTTCAGTCCGTTAAGTTAAAAACACTTCTGCTTTAATTAATAAATTTAATTCAAGAATTTCCAGTTAGTGACAAAGCGCCCTCTTTTATTTCATTTCAAAATTATTATTATCATTAATATTTTTGTAATCTGAAATGATGACGTTTTATAAAGATACGATTAAAGAATAAAATATAGAAAAATTATTGATCTCAATCTACCCTATCGTTTTTCTTGACAAAAGTTTCGACACGCGAGAGAAAAATCGATTGTTCAGACATTTATAGCACGAAGAAGCTATAGATATTCGGACAAACACTTAGTTTTTAACAGCTAAGTTATGTACGTTAAGTTGTATAGTGAAAACAGTTTCTAAAAGTGATAAGCTAACACTCGTCCCTCACTTTTAATTTTCAGGAAGGCCCAATGCTTAAGCCCTTATTATATGTTTCTTACATCAGTCTTTGCCTCCAACTGCTGAATACTGAATTAACCCCTTACATCTTTACTATATAACATTAAATAGATAAATCAACTGTTGTCTATGAGCTAAGGCATTAAAGATTTATAGTAAGAAACAGCTTTGCCAAGTCTCTACTAAGCAAAGGGCGTAAGTTGGCCCTGTAGTAGAGCTCTGGAGTGATAAGCAAAGGGCATAGATTATCCCTATTTTAGAGCTCTGGATTAATAAGCAAAGGGCGTAGGTTAGACCTATGCTAGAGCTCTGGATTAAATAAGCAAAGGACGTAGGTTAGCCCTATGCTAGAGCTCTGGATTAAATAAGCAAAGGGCGTAGGTTAGCCCTATGCTAGAGCTCTGGATTAAATAAGCAAAGGGCGTAGGTTAGCCCTGTATTAGAGCTCTGGATTAATACGCAAAGGGCGTAGTTTGGCCCTGTGTTAGAGCTCTGGATTAATAATCAAAGCATTAATGTGTTAAAACTCTGGATTTCACAGCTGACGAACCGGGTTCAAATCCACACCATACTGCAAAATATTTTCCGCACTTCAAGTTGAGTCTATTGTTATTAAACATGGAATGCTACTTATAAGTTAAACTACTATTATTATATAGTGTGTACGAAAAGAACAAGTTATCACATTTGAGCAGTTAGTAACAAAACTGTGAACATAGAATATAATGAATGATATGGAAGTCGAGAGAAAGTTGAATTATCCAATAATCTTTTATCAATTAACTTCTTGAAATATCTGAATAGACTCTGTAGAAAGAAATCAATTCATGAAAGTGAAACGTCATTTGTTTGTTTCTATCGTAGCGAAGGTGGAGAAAATGATCTATTTATATAGTTGTTTGTGCTATGCGATACGCTATCTTGTTTGTTTGTAATTAAGCACAAAGCTACACAATGGGCTACCTGCGCTCTGCCCACCACGGAAACCCGGATTCTAGCGTTGTAAGTCCGCAGACAGAAATATTAATGCCAGAAACAGGCCTTATAGTTATCTCTTACTGCATATAGTGAAAGTATCAGTGGCGACGTTATTTCTAACAAATGATATAGTATCTGTGGTAAAAAAACAAAAGTCATTGGGTATCTAAGGTTACATTTGCTAGTCGTTTCATTTGCAAAAAATATAAAAAAATAGTGTGCACTGATACTAACGTTCTGAAAAATGGGTGGGACACCACAAAATATTTCCCGAGCTTCAGGTTGTGGGTGTGTTATAATTTGCTTTGAATTTCGTGAAAGCTACACGAGGGTTATCTGCGTTAGCCGTCCCTAATTTAGCAGTGTAAGACTAGAGGGAAGGCAGCTAGTCATCATCCTTTGCAATCGACCTCACTGGGCTAATTAGAGTTGATATTGCTCGAAAGTTGTTTAAGCCTAATGTAATCTGATGTATTTCATATGGACTAGTATTGTCACTATCAGTAAAATTAGGTCATTGGAAGGTAAGTTACAAAAATTGGAGTTCATATTGCTTGAAAGTTGTTTAAGCCTAATGTAATCTGATGTATTTCGTATGGACTACTATTGTCACTATCAGTAAAATTAGGTCATTGGAAGGTAAGTTACAAAAATTGGAGTTCATATTGCTTGAAAGTTGTTTAAGCCTAATGTAAACTGATGTATTTCGTATGGACTAGTATTGTCACTATCAGTAAAATTAGATCATTGGAAGGTAAATTACAAAAATTGGAGTTGATATTACTCGGAAGTTGTTTAAGTCGAATCTCCATCCCATCAATCATGCTCTCCCTTTCATCCGTGGGGGGTTATAATGTGACGGTCAATCCCACTATTCGATGGGTGATGATAACTAGTTGCCTTCCCTCTAGTCTTTCACTGTTAAATTGGGGACGGCTAGCGCAGATAGCCCTCGTGTAGCTTTGCGCAAAATTCAAAAACAAACAAACTCTCTATTTATGATCTAGAATCGGCTTTCGTATTACCTTACTCACTGCTTCACTTATTCTCGTATTTATAATGTATTATTATTGCTTCTAGATATTTTGTAAAATCTCTCGATCATCAATATTCACGAACATTCTAGATTTTTTATAACGACTTTTTTAAACTTTCTAAATCTAGCGTCATCATCATCATGTTAGCCTCTGACAAAAATCAAATTAACATAATGAAAATATAGTTTACAACAAACGTAAATCTGTAAGCCACAGCTTTCGCAACATATTGTTATTGCTGTTTACATATGTTAAATATTTGGTGTTTATCTTTGTATGGGATTACTATGTTTATCGACTGACTTACTTTCATTTCTTTTTCGTTTGTTTGTAGTTAAGCACAAAGCTACACAATGGGCTATCTGTGCTGTATCCACCACGGGTATCGAAACCCGGTTTTTAATGTTATAAGGCCTTCAGACTTACCACTGTGCCACTGGGGAAGGGTCTTTTCTTACATACATGTTTTGTTGTTGTTGTTGTTGTTGTTTTCACATATGCAATTTATTTATTTATCTATTCCTAAATGATATCCAATGTCCTCCATTTTGTTTTAATTATTTTTTTTTTGAGGCTTTATATCACATATTACAATATATGGGGAAGTGGAGAAGACGAATGAAGCTGTTGATCCACAAGCATTGTCGCCATTTTCATTATTATTAGTACTAGCTCGGCAGTCTAAGCTTTTAAGAGTATCACATATTTATATTTTTAACCGTCACCGTGTCTTATGCGACATTAAATCTTCGTACAACAACTGCTTCGTTTCTTCTTTGTAGGTCACGACGACGGGAAGTAATTAAGCCAAATGTTGCCTGGTCTTACGGCCAGACACCGTACTCTGGGGATTAAAACAAGAAAACACCGTGAAATGCAAAAAGAAAATAAGTAGAAAATAAGTGAACCTTCATACTACGGGTGTTCTACAGATAATTTTCTTGATTAGTGAAACAGATACTTGGAATTCGTTGTTTTTTATTCTCTAGTTTGAGAAGTTCCAAACCTTAGTCTTCACTGCGGGATTTCGCGAGTGAAAACAACCAGAGCAACAGATACGCCAGCTGGTTTCTGTTTCGACTCCCAGAATGAAGGAATTAGGCAAAGAAGAAGAAAAAGGCTGTTGGTGTTCGAGACACCTACCAATTTAACCTTCTAAAAATGTGTTTTACTAGTGTAACATTCCGATTCTCTCATCTTCTTCGTTGTTCGCGCCTCTTCCGTTTCATGGCATTAGCATTAAAAAATGGAGTAATTTTGTTTATAAACGTATAAAAGTCTTTTTAGTGAAAGTATTTGCAGCAATAAGATGGGCCAGGAGTAGCCTATTGGTTAATCTTTTGAGGATATAAATCCGAGAGATCATGGTTTGCCTTTCGTTGCAGAAAAAAAAACAGAAAAAAAAACGAGATCTCCATTTTGAGATAATGAGTGCACTATATAAGTGGCAGTGAAATTCCAGTTTCCGGTCAGACAAGAGTAGCCAAAAAAGTTGCCAGTGGCTTCCTTCTGTCTAGACTATCATTTTAAAATTAGGACGGCTATGAGCAGATCTCCCTTGTGTAGCTTTGCGTTAAAATTCTAAAACAAAGTAACATAATAAAATGAGTTTCAAGTGTTTGTGGATGTGTTTCTATGTTCACTTATAACTGGTGAACCGCTGTACCGAATGTCACCAAACTGGCCACGTACCCTTAGAGCTCCTCGGGGGTGAAAGGGGATGAGTTAGGCGTTCGGATCTGACTCCCCTTTGTCACCCTCCAGGGTCCTTATGTCTTCTTTTATTCGTTTAACGGTATATCAGCTAGTATATACAATGTTCTCGATTTCATCGGTCAAGAGCAAAGTGATAGTGAAGTTTGGTACTTAAAATATTACTTTTGTTGATTTGTTTATACTCATCAAATATTTGTTTATACTGAACTACTAAAGATAGTTGTAATTTTCAATTCTACTAATCAAATTTTATAAAAGAAAATATTGATCGAATCAATTTCGTAACACGAGCCTTACGCACTGGTCATGTGATCTCGGCATAACATCTGGAAGATGTCACTTTTGGAACACGCATACAGCTGTTGGGAGTGACGGATTTAATAGAGATTACGCCTGAACTACGGTTCTGAATTTACGTAGGTTGCCCTTGTTGTGATTTCATATGTTTCGAAAGACTTGTTTACACCATGTGCTTTAGAATCTACTCTGTGAGAACGAAATAGTTTCAGGGTTCTGTAAAGATTTGTCGTAGGCTGTCACTGACGGGCATGCCACATCTCGGCGGATACACGACAAAAACAAATATTGTATATTTCTCCAAGTTTCTACTGCCTGGTAAAATATATACACTCTTCAGAGTTCAGGTGTAACTTCCGTTTTAGTTGACCAGTAATGAGGAAGACTTCACACACACTCTTCAGATTTCAGGTGTAACTTCCACTTTAGTTGACTAGTAATGAGGAAGACTTCATACACTCTTCAGATTTCAGGTGTAACTTCCACTTTAATTGACTAGAAATGAGGAAGACTCCACACAGTCTTCAGATTTCAGGGTAACTTCCGCTTTAGTTGACCAGTAATGAGGAAGACTTCACCACACTCTTCAGATTTCAGGTGTAACTTCCGCTTTAGTTGACCAGTAATGAAGAAGATTTCACACAGTCTTCAGATTTCAGGTGTAAACTTCCGCTTTAGTTGACCAGTAATGAGGAAGACTTCACAAAGTCTGCAGATCGCGAATGTAGGGTCCATTTTAGTGTATTAGCAACGAGGGAGACTTGAGAAACTCATCTAGAGACAGTAAGAAGCTAAATCCAAGTCTATCTTAATTCATTCCTCTGTCGTGTTATAATGCAGGCAGTTAACACTGTAAGCAAGAATGCGACCTTACAACACTTATTTTCCTACACTTTGAAGATTGCTTTTTTTTCTGCTCAGAATGATGTAATAAACACTCAATAACGTAATGATATATTCTCTGAAAAGGGTTCGCCGATATTTATGGGTAATGAGACATAAATTATATGTTTTATACTTATTTTATCGGTCCCTTGGTAGGACAGCAGTAAATTTACAGATTTAGAAAGCTAAAATCCAGGGCTCGATTCCAGTTCCACGCTCTAGACAGAACAATGTGACCTTCTCTCAAACAAACACACAAGCTTTTGTCACCTAATGGGACAGCGGTAAATCTACGTACTAAGTTGCAACGCTACAATGCGGGGTTCGATTCCCTGCGGTGTACACAGCAGATAGTCCAATGTGGCTTTTCTCTAAAAACAAACAAACGCATTTTATCCTACAAATTTTTTGTTTGCTTGCTTGTTTCATAGCAAAGCCACATTGGGCTATCTGCTGTGTCCACCACGGGGAATCGAACCCTAAATTTTAGCGGGGGAACACAACATTTTTACTTAGTTATTGCCCGGCATGGCCAGGTTGATAAGGCGCTCAACTCACAATCTGAGGGTCGCGGGTTCGAATCCGCATACCACCAAACATGCTCGCCCTTTCAGCCGTGGGGGCATTATAGTGTGACGGTCAATCCCACTATTCGTTGGTAAAAGAGTAGCCCAAGAGTTGGCGGTGGGTGGTGATGACTAGCTGCCTTCCCTCTAGTCTTACACTGCTAAATTAGGGACGGCTAGCGCAGATAGCCCTCGTGTAGCTTTGCGCGAAATTCAAAAACAAACAAACAAACAAACTTAGTTATTATTTAATACGAACCGCAGTTTTCCAAAAGTAAACTAGTTTTGAATTGTTTGTTGTTTACAACAAAAATTAATCAGAGTGTCACGAGGAACATTAGTTTGTTGAGGAAAAGCACTTTTGGGCAGAATAAAATTATGCTCTTTGATAACACATGCACATAAATGCAAAAAGCATACGAGGAAGAAATTGAAAAAAAAAATGCAAGACGTTTCTTCTCTAGCGGCTTATAAATCCAAGAGAACTTACATCGTCTGTACAGTAAGATTTAACAGCTTATAAAAGGTTCAAGATTGATAAACATAGGTAATGTTAACATATTAACGTACGTAAAGAATCTGTTTATAAACTATATTTTACGAACTTGCATACTTACTGGTGCCCAAAGTTTTAAACTGTCAACACTGTTCGTTAGATCATTTACAGGCGGAAACTTCATTATGGCTTTAAGAAACAAAACACTGGAATTTTTCAAATGAATGGGGCAATCATCATCATTTTGATAAAGGATGATTGTGTTAAAATTTTTCATCTTCAATAATAAAATAGAAATAACGCAAAATACGCACTAAGCCTTGGGTTATTACACTTGTGGTCTGTGGCAGCAATACAAAAAAAATCTATCTTAAAAAAATTGTTGTTTGTGCCCTAAAAAGAACCGTGTATACAGGCTTTTCTTTGCTTAAGTTCGGTTTTGTGTTTTTGAAGGCAGAACGAGTTAGATTTATGTTATAATTTTTAAGCAAGTTTAATTTGTTTAATACTATTTAAAAATTGCAATAAAACACGCAGTTTAATAGCGTTTAGCAACGCTTCTTTCCAAGTGAGCATATAATAATTAATTAATTTCAAGTTGCATGTAATTCAACGTGGAGCTTAGTCTAACTTACGGCCAGTATTTTTAAGTAAAAACTGAAATCCATACGCTAACTTACTTATAAATTTTAAGTAAAAACTGAAATCCATACGCTAACTTACTTATAAATTTTAAGTAGAAACTGAAATCCATACGTTAACTTACTTATAAATTTTAAGTAGAAACTGAAATCCATACGTTAACTTACTTATAAAAAATACTCCTTGCTGTTATCCTAAACTTAAGATAATCTAATAGGTTAAGAAAACTAAAATGTGTCCAGCAAGTGGTGAAACGAACTCAAAATTTGGTATTTGTTTCCACACAAGCGCCACCTATACTAATATCAAATGTTTGTTTCTGTTGGTTAACTAATATTACTTTTCTCAAAGACTAGCACGTGCTATTCCTTCTTCCCTCACTTATTTTGGAGGAAACTCATCTATTATTTTATCGACCCACTTTGCACAAGTACAGTACAAATATTAAACACAGAAATGTGTGTGCTTAATATGTATTTGTCGTTGTTATTCTTTTTTGTTTGTTCGATCTTTCTTTTATGTTGCGCTTGCATATGTTTTGATATCACGTGGTTGGGTACGTGGTTGAAGAAGAGTATAAAAAAAGAAACTGGTTACACTTTACCAGCCATTTTCATTGAGCATAAGATATCGAAATCAAGGCATGTTTTCCCTTTATGTTACCTCCAAAAATGTAGTGCCTTATTAGTTAATATCGAAATATACGGATTGCAGGTTCGATTCCACGTCTAACATGCTCGCTCTTTCAGCTGTGGGGGGTTTTATAATGTGACTGTCAGTCCCGTTATTTGTTGGTAAAAGAGTATCCCAAGATGTGGGCGGTGGGTTTGTGTTAACTAGCTCTTCTCTCTCTAGTCTATCACTGCTAAATTAAAAAAAAAAAAAATGGTCAGGTGGTTAGGGCGCTTGACTCGCAATCTTAGGGTCGTAGATTCGAATCCCCGTTCCACCAAACATGCTCGCCCTTTCAGTTGTAGGAGCGCTAAAGTGTAACGGTCAATACCACCATTCTTTGGTAAAAGAGTAGCCCAAGAGTTGATGGTGGGTGGTTATGACTAGCTGCCTTCCCCCTAGTCTTTCACTGCTAAATTAGGGACGGCTAACGCAGATAGCCATCGTGTAGCTTTGCGCGAAATCCAAAAACAAACAAACAAAACGAAAACAAAAAATTAGCTAGTATAGCTACGCTTTTGCTACTATTTATCGGGCTACCTTCCGGAATTTTGCTCTGGTCACAGGGTCTATAAAAAAATAGAGGTTGAGTTTAAAACAACAAAGGTATAAAAATACCACTTACTAGAATATATTTCAACCTGTTGTATTTCAACCTCATTGTAAGCACGTATGGAAAACATTGGTATTTATTCTTTCCGTACCGAAAAGTTCCTCGTGAGAGATTAAAATCACCAGGAACATAATAACACCTCTACAGGTGGTAAGAGTTTTTACGTTGGTTCTTTATTTCTTACTCTGTTTTCTTTAATGACGTAATATTATGCTTCCGTGAAAGAATTCGAAATACTAAAGACCCGGCTGTGG
>NW_013667822.1:145645-147664 GCF_000517525.1 Limulus polyphemus | reverse complement strand
ATGGAAGAATCCAGGGTGACGACGGGTGCTACTTGGCTAGGCGCTTCCCCTTTGAATAAGGGATGGTTGTAAATGAACGTTAGGGGTCTCTGTCCTAGCCGTGCACATAAAGCGTCTTTCAGATTTAAGAACAAGGGATGGCTGTAACTGAACGTTAGGGGGTCTCTGTCCTAGCCGTGCACATAAAGCGTCTTTCAGATTTAAGAACAAGGGATGGCTGTGACTGAACGTTAAGGGTCTCTGTCCTAGCCGCGCACATAAAGCGTCTTTCAGATTTAAAATTCCAATTCCAGTTCTGAAAACTAAAAATGCATATGAATATTAAAATGAGAACAGTTTAAATCTAACAATTCGTCTCTTTCTTCGTTTCCAGGCTTTTTGACAACATGTCTGTGAAACCATAAATCCAACGGGAGGAGGGGGGGGGGGGCTTTATGAGCTTCCTTAAAGCATGTTTATTTGGTTTATGCGCAGAGCTTAACAATGGACTACCATAAGGATCCAACTCTAAATTTTAGAGTTGTAAACCCTCTAACTCACAGACGAGCCAGCAGAGAGGACCTTAATCCTGTAAGATACTCCGTCTTCAAAATATGAGTGGTCATCGCGCAGCCCTTTTTAAGATCGCCAAACCATAACTGGTTGAGATATTGATGATCTTAATGGACACGCTCTGACTTTATAAGTACATGCGTACGTACATATCTATACACACGATAAATTAAGAACTGTTAAGATAAGGATTTTAGTTTTGTTTAACATAATTTTGTAATTGTTAAGTAAATGGCTGGAGTATGAGAGTCTTGTAGAAATACAGGGTGGTCTATTTCTACTATGAGAATATTTTTGCCTTTTTCTACATCTCATAAAATGGATGAAGGTTGGGAGATTTACATTGTAGGGTGGTTTATTTCTACTTTAAGGTTGTATCTAAATATTAAAGTTAACTGGCAGCGAACAGTAGAAGTTTAAACGCTGTGTGTGTTCAAGCACTCAACGCCTAACCTTTAAACGATTTTCCTTAGTTATTGGCTAGTTTTGACATCGGCGTCCGGATTTTGTTTGATAAATGGAATATCCCTAAAGCGTTTGGTTGCTATGACCACAGAGATTATCCGTTATAAGTTTTAATGATGGCAACAAGAACTGGTAACGGAAAAATGAATTTTGATTTTTGAGTCTCTTTGTAATGTTTTTCAATTTATACTAATTTCATCATTATTGTTGTATAATGCTGATTAAAAAAAAATCGTCTATTTACCATTATTATATTTAGTGGCTTTAGAACTGTTGACTCATTCATACATACACAAATTCACTTAATTTAGAAGGAAATTTTACACATTTCTAAGTATTTTTATTGTTGAATAACTTCCACTCAAAAGCATTTTTCTTTTAAAACAACGTTGTTAAAAGGCAACAGACAGTCGTAATCTACGTAAAAATAAGGAATGCATTAATGTCAATCAGTTTGTCTCTTCGCACGAGAGAGACACACACACCCACCAGAGGTATGTTCCTCGTTTGCGAGAAAGCCCGTGTGTGAGCTGAGACAACAGAATATAGAAAACCCGAAATTCCTCAGCACCAGAAGCCCGGTTTCTCAGACATTCTCTAATCAAACCGGTGCTGCTTAGAAACTAATCCATCTCCAATAAAGAACACAAGCTCCAAAAGATATTATTTTGAAACCTTAGAGGCGAGGACCACGTGCGATCAGTCGATAAGTTCCCAAGGAATTGGGTTATGTCCATACGCGATTTTCCCTTTCGGCCTACGTAACACGAACTCCGTGCAATATCTATTCAAGCGTCGTCTTGTGGTAAGGGAAAAGAAAACGAAAATATATATATATATTTTTTTTTACAGAATAAATGTGTTACTGCTATAAGAATTCCAAAATAAAACTACCCCTCCCCCCCCCTAAAAAAAGACGTATAACGTAATTGAGATAGAATATTTTTTTATTTACTAACCTAATATATGATTATATTTTAAAACTTAGTTCAAAACGCGATA
>NW_013667822.1:140662-144754 GCF_000517525.1 Limulus polyphemus | reverse complement strand
ATGTAGTCGTAGACGGGAATGATTGAATAGATGTAGTCGTAGACGGAAATAATTGAATAGATGTAGTCGTAGACGGGAATGATTGAATAGATGTAGTCGTAGACGGAAATAATTGAATAGATGTAGTCGTAGACGGTTTGTTTGTTTGTAATTAAGCAAAAAACTACAAAATAGGCTATCTGTGCTCTCCCACCACGAGTATCGAAACCCGGATTCTAGCGTTGTAAGTCCGCAGACATTCCACTGTGCCAGTGTGGGGCAGTCGTAGACGGAAATAATTGAATAGATGTAATCGTAGACGGAAATAATTAATTAGTTGTAGTCGTAGACGGAAATCCGAATTTTATTGCGAACTTTTATGATTAGAAAAATACATAAGAAAATGCATTAAATTAGATTAAACGATAAACTATTTCTTTACGTTCAAAACACAGAACAAATATTTATAGTATCCGTTTTTTTATCTAATACGTTTTTAGTATGGCGGTAAATAAAAAGACCAGAACAAAGTAAGTAAGAACTAGAAGTATAAAGCTGTTAAATATTAAAGTGAAGATAGTAGAACGTGTGATAAACCAACCCAATCGTATAAAACTGTTATTTTTTAAATGCTGCAGATTAATGGTAAAAATTAAAATTAAAAAAAAAAAGGACCACCAACATTGCAGTTCATCCCACTAATCACTCCTGGTGCTCCCTGTGTATTTTACATTAAAAAGAAAGTTAAAAAAATGACCACCAACATTGCAGTTAATCCCACTAATCACTCCTGGTGCTCCCTGTGTATTTTACATTAAAAAGAAAGTTAAAAAAATGACCACCAACATTGCAGTTAATCCCACTAATCACTCCTGGGGCTCCCTGTGTATTTTACATTAAAAAGAAAAATGTAAACAAAATGACCACCAACATTGCAGTTAATTCCACTAATCACTCCTGGGCTCCCTGTGTATTTTACATTAAAAAGAAAGTTAAAAAAAGGCTACCAACATTGCAATTAATCCCACTAATCACTCCTGGGGCTCCCTGTGTATTTTACATTAAAAAATGATTTCGCTCATTTTATTCAAAAACATAAAATTACTCAATACGAAGCAAGATATGGGCCCCTATTGGTAGTGAACTGTATATAAACAATTTGATAATTTGTAAGGTAACATATATTTATAGATAAATAACATCTGGTTAGACCTTTGACCATCATAATCCAGCTCACAAAGACAAAGGGCCTACGTGACAGTGACTTTTGGAAGACGAAAATTTAACCTCAAATACTGTTTTCACGTACTTCCGATTATAATTTTTTGAAGCATCTGTATTTTTACGATTTGTATCACAAACAACAAAGTAACTAATTCTCTCTCTTCATTCATATACATGTATATCCCGCTGGCTTTCTCTGTCAGGCTTATATACTAACGAAGAGGGCATCTTTAACACACTCGGACTTCCCTGATCATTCGAGAAACTCATCACGCACGTCACGTGACCTCTGCTGTCGTAACAATACCATAGTTACTAGTTAATGTTTTAAATAGAAGTGTACAAAGCAATTATTTGCTTATTAATAAATCCTCAAACTGTTTTTTTTTTCTTTTTTGGAAGTAAATGTGTTTCTAAGAACGATTAAAGATTTTAGTTCTATTTCAAAGTTTCCTTCAAGGTAATTAATTACGTTGTCGTGTGAAAAGATGTCCACACTTCATCTAAAACTGCATTCCAATGAAAACCAATATACCTTGGGTTAGCAGATTTCCAGAGTGAAAATCCGGGACTTTTTTTCAACGGAGTGACGCTGTAACAACCCTTAAACAGTTTAAATTACAATAACACACATTTTAACATTTACTAAAAAAATTAATTGTGTTGCGTCTGAAATCATAGACAAACAAACTTTATCAAAAGCTTAGTTAAAAATAATTTCAAGCAATTAGAAACATGCCTAAGTTATTTTGAACCTATTAAAAAAACAAAAACATGTTGCTTCTTGGTTTTTTTTTTCTTTCTTATTTTCACGGCTGAGTGGGTCTTCAAACCTCCATATCTGCGGCTGCCGAATGACAGGCCAGATTATGAAAAAGTAACAAAGAACACAGGTATAGGAGGCAAATTAAAAGTGGGAGAAACTAAGGTTTGTTTCACCGGGCGAAGCGAGGGAATGTGCTCCACAAGCGAGCCTATTATTGCAGAGGTGTTGGGCTCGCCTTAGGGCTCTGGAAACTAAATTTCCTAATTTTAATGCCATTTTACTGGGACAGATTGAAGAGTGCTCCCCCACTCCACGTCACATTGTCGTACAGAGAAACTGAGACCATTTAACACTTTTATCGTTTCTGATTGTAGCAAAGAGAGTGAAAAATAAGCCTAAAAGCTGGGACGTCTGATAACCCTAAATATGCCCATCCCGCTGTGGGTCAGCGGTAAGGTTACGAACCGAGAACTATCAAAATTCTAGGCTTGAACCCCGTGGTGGTTCGAGTGCAGATAGCTCATTGTGTAGCATTGTGCTTAAACAAGGAAAACGTTTCTTTTTGCATATATTTCCTTTAGAAACAGATGAACCTTCTGATTGCACATAATAACTCTGTTTCTAGTCTCGTTTTAACATGTTAAAGTCCACACGCTAAATCGCCTGTTTGGCAGAGTCATACTCATCTGAATGCTAGTTATTCCCATGATGGAATACCACACAAAAAGCGGAACTCCTGTGCTCCGTGTGCAATCCACGGGGCTTGTTCTAATGTGAAGTGAAGCCTAAAATGTATAGTTGCCAAAGTCGTTTATGCAGTAGTACTTAAAATCGAAAATTATCATATAAATTTTTTATTCCAAAAATTCTTAAGGAAAATGAAACATATTTTTTTGTTTCTAACTAAAACGTGCCAAAATGATTTCCCGCCTGTGCTACTCGTTTCATCTTACCTTTCATCCGCTGGCAGACTGTTCAGTTTTTACCTTGTTTTCTAGTTTCTCGACTGACATTTGAGTTAGCACATTAATTTACCGTAATCTTACTCTAATCGAGTTAATGAGAGTGAGTAAACATTATCCACGCGTTTGATAAAGTTTTGCCGATGTGTTGACGGAGTGTCAATTTCAAAATGTGAATAAAGGTGAGCGACAAACAACGTGAAGTAAATGAATATTATCAAGAAACAAGGTGGAAAGGAGGGAGGGATAGTACATTCGTACACTAGGTTGATGGTGAAGCTGGTCATAAACAGAGTAAACAATTTGTTTTAGGGTCCCGAACAGCTCAACCCACCCACAGCGATTCACAATCTTGATAATTTCGCTCTCAACGAGTACAAAACACACACTTTACGGCTCACTAGCTCGAAACTAACAGAATAATAAATTACACGGAACCATATATATATATATATATATATAAAGAAGACGAATTCCATATTATTTTTAGTGCAAAACTTCACAATTGACTATCTGCACTCGGATCACCACGGGATGCGAACCCAGGATTTTGATGTTCTCAGTTCGTAACCTTACCGCTGACCCACAGTGGGATATAAATAAAAAGAAGACAAATTTTATGATATTGTTTTTTAATGGGCAAAACTATCTGCACGCTGTTTAATACGGGATTAGAACCGCGGATTTTAGCATTGTAAGCTCGTAAACCTTTAAAAGCATAAAACCAGACATTGATATTCTCAAGTTTGCAAGCCGTTTCCAAGGTGATTTGTTCTCGTTCACAGTACACTAGATCTGTTTAAAAACCACCAAAACTCTTCTAAAAGTGGTGTCACCGTTAGTAGCGCCCCCCAGTGGCACAGCGGTATGTCTGCGGAGCGGGGGTAGGACGATTAATAAAAAAGAAATCACAAAATCAACTGTCGTGTCAGATTGCTTTTGTCATTATTCGTTGTTACGAAACTAGTGCCCATTTCTGAATGTCCTGAAATAACATTCAAAAATAACAAAGTGGATAAGATGACTTTCAGTTTTTCATTATCACTGTTAACTTCTTCTAAGCGTTATTTTCAGAAGAGTTTCAATTTTCTGAACGAGCAGTATGATCATATTTTGAAAATTATATCACAGCTCGTCTTTTGAAATATCGATTGTATGTTT
>NW_013667822.1:134527-139869 GCF_000517525.1 Limulus polyphemus | reverse complement strand
ATTTCCGTCTACGACTACATCTATTCAATCATTCCCGTCTACGACTACATCTATTCAATTATTTCCGTCTACGACTACCTCTATTTAATTATTTCCGTCTACGACTACATCTATTCAATCATTCCCGTCTACGACTACATCTATTCAATTATTACCTTACTTATTTTATTTACGTATTTAAACGCTGCACACAATTGTATTGTTCAATTTATTTATAAAAAACTTGATTTATCAATTGTAAAGCCTGATGTAGAAGATGAAAGTAGAGAAGAAAAAATTAAGCGACATCTCGTGATTTTTGAATGATGATCGAAATATTTTTATTATGTCACGCATCTGACGATTTTAAATTAAAAAATTCGAATAAAAAATTTGTGTTCATACAACTGTTTTAAATTTTAGTCTTTTTATCTTTTAAATCTGCAAATATTTGGTTTTGTTATTATAAGTGTTTATTTTAGTGTTTGAAGTCCCGCAAAATGTACCCAATACTATGTTAAAAGTTTTTGTGATATAGTACATTTTTTTACTTTGTTATTTTTTTAATATAACATTACAAATTATAAGATAATTATCAAGTAGGTTTTCTAACTTAAATTTTTTTATTTGTCTGTGTAATTATTCTTTACGTATTAACCTAAACTGAAGATCGCGTTTAGTTATATTTATTTATATACACATCTAACTTTTTTACACGCTTTTAATTTCTTTTCTTGCCTATGTGAGTGTGTCTGTCCACTCCTTACCTATCTTACTTTCAATCAGTCTTTCTACTTACTGCCTGTATATCAAATAAAGTACGTTAATCCACCACTCTGGCTTATGTGTAGTTAATGAAGTCTTCGAAAGAGGTCAATTTTTTCTTTAGTTTATGCTACATTAGGCGAGCTTTACCATGTAAAAGCGCCTAAAAGTATACGTAGAATTATATATGCCCTTTGATTTTGACATATGAACCAACGAACTCAAAACACGTGCTTTACATTAAGAGTATAACACTACATATCACTCAGAACGACGTTTATCATAACCAGCAACATATGGTGTTCAGCAGGATAAAAAGAATAAAAAAAAAACGTTATTTAAAGCAGGACAGAAGTTAACTATGTAAATGATATGGATATAGCTAACACAAATGAGAAACAACAACCTGCAAGTGTAATCACCACATTTGTTCTAACGTAGAAAAACGGTCTAATCTTCAGTTTGATTAAAACACGTGGGTAACAGCTGGGTTCCGGTTAACTCTAATATTGCTTAAGTGTTAAAGTTCATAATGTGTGATGAAGGACCGATGATGCTGTTTTGTTTTAACTGCAAAGTACAAACTGATTATTCAGGTGGAGTTAAATATACTATTATAAGAAAGTTTGTTTGCAGTCAAGTACAAAGTGGGCTGTCTTTCTTGTGCCAACCATGTCTATCGAAACACGAGTTTTAGTCCTCAGAGTTACCACTGAGCCACGGGTGGTAGTAGTGGGGAATTAATTATCAGAAAGAGACACATACGATTCAGCTTTTTCTTCTTGTCAATAATTACATTAAACATTTGTCACCACCCCTGCCTCCTTTTCCCAGGAAGATGCCATTTAAATCATATCATAATTTTAATTTTGTAAATGTAACGCATTTTACATGTAATTTTAATTTCTCAAATGACTCAGTCATCTTCATACGGGGCCCGGCATAGCCAGGTAGTTAGGGAGCTCGACTCGCAATCTGCGGGTCGCGGGTTCGAATCCCCGTCCCACATATATTCAACAAAGAATGACAAAGTGCTGTTATGTTTGTCTTATTGAAAATATTCAACAAAGAATGACAAAGTGCTGTTATGTTTGTCTTATTGAAAATATTCAACAAAGGATGACAAAGTGTTATTATGTTTGTCTTATTTAAAATATTCAACAAAGGATGACAAAGTGTTGTTATGTTTGTCTTATTGAAAATATTCAACAAAGGATGACAAAGTGTTGTTATGTTTGTCTTATTGAAAATATTCAAGAAAGGATGAGAAAGTGTCTTATTTGCTTTGATCAATTTTTGAGGACATCACTATTTGACTTTTCTTTGCATGCGATGCTATCACTATTTTCTACTTCTATTTCTTCCACTTGTTTCTTTAGTCTCGCCTCTCCTATACTGATGGAAGATTGTGTTTCACCTGACCATCCATAAATCAATAAACTTTTCTATAATATGAATTCTTCTCCTGGCCGAAAAGAGGGCACGACCCTCTGATGACCTGTCAGCTCCCTCTGTGGGACTGAAACGAAGTCATACTATATAACTATACTTGATAAGAATTATAATGCCTTTTTTTTAAGTCACTGGAGCTGTGGATCTGAAGGTCTATGGTTCGCGTCCCCGCACCGCAAAAACAATGGTGATCTGCACTTTAGGGCTCTGAATGCATTATAAGAGTCACGAATAAAACCCATTATTCAATCAGAGTTTTTCAGTAGTTGGCGGTTGGTGCTGTTAACTATCCATCTTCTACCAGTTCAAAATTTGCGACGGCAGGTACAGATACTCCTTGTGTAACTTTTTGTTTTTAGATATAAGATCAATATGAAATTATTTTTCTGTTTTTTTATGAGTCTCCCAGTGAGCCAAAGGTAAGTTTCTACACTTGCAATGCTATAACACAGAACTCGATTTCCCGCAGTAGACTGAGCGAAAATAGCTCATTGAGTAGCTTTGCTCTGGAAAAAAAACCAACAAATATTTTTATGAAATTCTGTGATAATTTAGGATGCAAAAAATAATACATTTTAAAACAATGTAAATGAATAAATTTCTGTGATAGATCGAAAAAAAAAACTGTTGCCATAACTACTGCTAGCAAACAAGCCTGGAGGCTGTAGCTGTGAGGCGAGGGAACTTAACAGATAACTGATTTATTTTAAGTAGCTACACTATTGCTCGGTAGAGAGAGATACGGAACGAATACTTGTCTCTCAAACTGTTTAATTCCAGGTGAGAAACTGAACACCTGAAGCACACGCACGAGTCGGTAGCACGAGAAGATTGGTAGCTTTTCCCTTATACACACACATCCACGTAGGATTTGAGGCAAGTATGCAAACCAAGAAAACGGGTTACTGTCCTCTCCAATACTGAGAAATAAATGAGGCATTGCGATCTGTCAACTCTGTCTGTATACGGGTATGTTTATTTTTGTGTGTATCGATGCGTTAAATGGCTATTATAAAAATGCAGAAATAAAGAATTCAGTAGAATTTTTAATAATTCAAGATCGCCTCTTCGTGCTCAGAGTTCATGTTTGGATATGATTCTATTCTTTTTTAGAACTTTAATATTTGGCTTGTCGTTTACTCCTTCTATATGGAAATAACAATAATAGATTATGTAGTAGATAAAAAGCAAAGCAATTGTCTTCACAGTTACCGTCGTTTGACTTTAAAAAACCGGGGGCCATTAAATTAAAAATATGAAATTTATCTAAATGTTTAATAAAATGGTCATTATAATAATTAAATTCAAATGTAATAATGTTTATAAAAGTGTTATTTATTTTTATTAAATGATAGAAGACGAGTTTATTATATATAAAAGCTGGAAAATAATAAGTGATCAATATGCCTAGATTTTTCAGAGGGCCGGGCCCCCTTGACTATGCCTCTGCACTCGACTGGTATATGGGAGGTCTAGATTTTAATATCGAGACAGGGATTATTACATATCTATTAACTAACGTAAATAAATGACCAATTCTTTGTTATTATTTTGAGGGGCCGGACGTGGCCTAGTTGTTGACGTACCGGACTGTGAATCCGAAAGGCCACAGCTCATATCACGTTGCCATAAAATCGTGTTCCGCACTTATAAGAATAAAGTTCAAATCCCACTACTCAACGGCTTGGCACGGCCAGGTGGTTAGGACGCTCGACCCACAATTGTTACGAGGTGAATGCATTTTACAAGCTGGTGAAGCATGATTAAAATCACAGTGTATTTGAAGTCCTTATTTTTGAAAATCCTCAATGAACTACATAAATAATTAGTTAAATAATACAATAATTATAATTAATTATAATCATGTTTCACCAGTTTGGAAAAGGTTTTCACACCATGACAATTGATGTTACATTTAATGAAATTGTCAAAACTACTCTAACGTTCTTTTTGTTCATAGGCAAAAAATTGCAGTGGAGAAGAACCACCAGAGTATCAAATAAGTAAGTTTTGTTTTTTCCAAAATTGAATCAGTTTGGTTTACTATGTTGGCTATTATATTTATGGGGGCCTGTGTAACTTGTGTTGTTATTTTTAATGATTAACGTTAAACGACCATGACGTATTATGGTAATTAATCGTACTGCTAATGTAGATAATACATTGACAAGGTATATATATGTTTTACATTTATCATAGATAATACATTGACAAGGTATATGTTTTACATTTATCATAGATAATACATTGACAAGGTAAATGTTTTACATTTATTAAGTCCTTGTGAAAGAAAGTTATGGCCAGTAATACTTATGATATCATTTCCGTTAGATTTATTCCCCAAACCATGGCAAGTTGAGTGTGGGTTGGCCCTATGGTAGAGCTCTGGATTTCGGAGCTGTGAGTGTGTTATAAAAGTGACAGTCAATCCCTTAGTGTGTATGGTGGTTGGTAGATTGGTGATGACTGGTTGCCTTCCATCTGGTCAGTAGTTCACAATTGGCCCGGCATGGCCAGGTGGTTAGGGTGCTCGACCCCCAATGTGAGAGTTGCGGGTTCGAATCCTCGTACGAAACATGCTCAACCTTTCAGCCGTGGGGGCGTTATAATGTGATGGTCAATCCCACTATTCGTTTGTAAAAGAGTAGTCTAAGAGTTGGCGGTGGGTGGTGATGACTAGTTGCCTTCCCTTTAGTCTTTCACTGCTATATTAGGGACGGCTAACGGAAGATAGCCCTCATGTAGCTTTGCGCGAAATTGATAACAAACCAAACTTAACCAAGTTTATTGTTTTTATGTTATATCTGTTTTCTTGATCATGCTTAAGTGCAAAGTTAGGCGATGAGCTTTCTACGCTGAACTCAAAGCGGGCATTGAACCCAGTTTTTAGCGTTATAAACCCTCAAGTTTACCGCTAAGCCACAGGAGGTAGTGATTCAGAGTTAGAACATGGGAGACTTTACATTTAGTAGTAAAGTTATTAACCCTTGTACTGACGACTTATTTTTATAATCCATCATATTGAATAATTTACTGTTTCTGCCTCAGGGTAAAAAAAAAAAAAACAACAAGACCTATGAGAATAATACTTAATTTATATAATAAATACTAGTAAAACGAAAACCGACGTAGGTACGACTTAATTA
>NW_013667822.1:126814-134506 GCF_000517525.1 Limulus polyphemus | reverse complement strand
CACGGTAAAAGAAAAAAAAAAAGAAACCAAAGAAGCCATTGAGAGAAATATCCAATTTTATATATAAATACATAGAAAAACCGCAGTAGCTAATATTCGGATTAACTGCAATATTGACTATATTTTTCTTTACTTTTTTTTTCTCGTGGCTCCTATAGTATTCGATATATTATAAAAACCGTAGTAGCTAACATGTAGTTGCGATAATGCTCTCAATTTAATTGCAAGCAATTAGATAGTTTTACCAATTAAAAAGATCCCTTTTAGTAGCTTTTTTTTTCTTCTGGTATATATATATATACCCGTCTCCGCTCCCAGTCATGCAATATAAACGAACGTTCACAACAAATATTATAAACTATACCTTCTTAAGAGACCCGGCATGATTTGCTGGTTAAGGCTGGACTCGCAATCTGAGGGTCGCATGTTTGAATACCCGTTACCGATCATGCTCGCCCTTTGAGCCGTAGGGGCGTTATAATGTGACGGTCGATCCCACTATTCGTTGGTAAAAGAGAGGCCCAAGAGTTAACGGTGAGTGGTATTGACTAGGGACTAAGAAAGGCTAGAGCAGATAGCTCTCGTGTAGGTTCCCGCGAAATTCCAGACAAACCAAACCAATATCTTCTTAATTGTTTAAAATTAAGTTTGGCATTAAAGATATAGTACCGCTGATCAAATGATATATATATATATATATGTGTGTGTGTGTGTGTGTGTGTGTTAGATTCCATTTAGAATTTCTTGATCTGTCGTTTGTGTCTAACAATAAAATCGAATTCAAAGGTTTGAGTTTTTCCTTTGTTTTTGACTATATTCATTGATTTTTAGAAAAAGATTAAAAGAGTTTTCATGTCTTAATTGTTTACAATTTTTGTTGTAATTTGGCGAAGAAACATCGTCCCTTAAAATGCTTTGAATGACGTAGTTTGTGTGTGTGTGTGTGTGTGTGTGTGTGATTCATTGTGTTTCTCCAAACAATAGTCCACTTAGTACTTCGCGGTCCAACATTCAAGTTAACTAAGGGATGTTCAGGGGAATTAAGCTGTTGGTGTCTTCTCTAAGACCAGTTTTTTTTTAAAGAATTTAATTACATTAATCTGTGTAGTTTTATGGAGTCTATGGTTTATTTCATGTTAATGTTTGCATGCGTGGGTACATGCGCATATGATGTTTTTTTTTTCAGCCATCGAAAATGATATGAAGCGAAACTTCAGTTGTTTCTTGAGGCAGAAAACTAGAAAAGAAGAATGTAGCGAAACGGTTTCTGGCATTGTTTGTAGCTTGTATGTTAACAGACTAATGGTGGTTACAGCGTCAAAAGTGCAATTTCGTATGCACGAGGTACTGAACAAAAACCAGCCACGTCAACTCTGTGGAACCTCGATCTAGGTTGGCCAATCAATGAGAATAAGAGAAAAGAGTAGGAAACACCTGGTCTTCTTCCTACAATTCAAATTTTGAATATTGACGGCTCCTGTTACAAGCTGAGTCAACATAGTAACAAAGTTTCCAATCGATTGACGCCATGACAGAATTCTGGATAAACTTTAAACCAAGATCTGTTGTTACGGTTCCTTTCGAATAGATACGTAAAAATGCAGAGAATAAAAATGTCAAACCATGACATTTTTCTTTTGTTTCCGTAAATATAAGAAGAAGAAGAAGAAGAAAAAGAAAAACTTAACAAAACATTGTGGTTCGTTGAAGCCTGTCCTTCGAAAAATAAAGATATACTTGTCTGTTTGTATGTATGATTAAGTAATTTTTAAAAGCTTCCGCCTAACATTGTTCATCTTGAAAACGTGTCCATGTTTTTCGAGGGTTTATTGACGTCTTCAAACGAATTCTGAGACTCGCCACACGCGCTACCAAGTGGTTATAATCAGTCATGTTTAGTTGTGAAATCTAGGCAGCTATAGAACAGAAATATAAAGCGATTATTCTGTATAATATTGAAGAATACGCACACAAGTGTGATAGTGCCACCTGCATGTTTCCAGAACTTTGTCGCTTTGCCATAGAATAAAGATAATAACAAAACCAAAACTAAACGTCCACGAGAAGGATCTATATTAAACGTTATTGGAAATAAATCAAACAAAGTGTATAAATGTACTAGCGATATAAATGAAGCAAACCTTCGATTTATTTCACGCTGCTGGAATGGTCTTCATCGCTTGGGGACGAATATACTTGTTCATAAATCATACAGCTGAAGAAGCCATCAACAGTTTTGAGTTTCCACTTCAATATCCTTGTGTTTATCTATTCTCGTCTAATAATTCTGCCCAGAAAAAATACGACGTTTTTGGATAATCGGAATTTCTGTAACGAGAACGTGTTATTCACGACTGAAGTAAATTAAACAACAATAGAATAAATATAAGGCCTACAAATATTACTTTTTGCATTTTACTGTTTGTTTTTTTTTAAAACTAAACCCAATAATAATGCTTGGCGACAGCTTGAATGGGTAATGAAGGAAAACTTTAATATAAGTTTAACATACCAGCAAGTGTACAACGTTTCGACAAGGGAAACGGGAAGAAAATTGGAAACCAGATTCACAGAACACAATAAAAAACCGTCCCATGTTTTCCACCATTGCAACTAAAAAAAAAGCCATAGCATATCTATTAAAAACACAGTACTTTTAAACAAAGAACCAAACATAAACCAACGAAAAATCAAATAATCCATCTTAATTGAACAAAACAACCCTACTCTAAACCAACACCCTGAAGTGCCAAGATATCTCTTCTAAGTCGTGCAACAGTATCCAGTCATGTTACCTCTTTGTTCCATACTGTATATATATATATATATCTATGTCAGTGTAAACTACTTGTACCTGATGATGACAAAACGTTGTACATTTGGAGTTATGTTAAACTTATATTAACGTTTTTCTTCATTACCCATTCAAGCCGTCTCCAAGCATTATGTGACCTCTTTATTCCATACTGTATATATATATATATCTATGTCAGTGTAAACTACTTGTACCTGATGATGACAAAACGTTGTACATTTGCTGTTATGTTAAACTTATATTAAAGTTGTTTTTAATTACCCATTCAAGCCGTCTCCAAACATTATTAATCTCAAAGTGGGTTCCTTGTCATCGAATGTAAACCCGATAATATATTTTATAGATTCGATTGTTTCAAAAGTAAAAACAAAGCAAACAAATTTAATTGACGTGTTCGTTGAGACGCGGGTTGGGCCTGGGTTACAGAAATGACTTTCGAAGGTGACGATTAGGGTTCGAATCAGTGCACTGCCACAAAATATTTCCTGCACCTTCACCTATGGGTGCGTTACAAAAGGGAAAGTCAAACCTTTAATTTAGATTCTGGGTGACAAATGTTTTTGTTTAATGGTTTGAAATTAGGGATAGCCTTAGTAGTTTTGTCATGAATACAAAGTACGTTTTCTGTACTGTGTATTTCTTGATTTTAATGGAATACAACTTTCGTTACAAACAAGCTGTATTTTTGTTTTTATGGTAGTTTAATTAGTGACTTGCTGCTCAAGATAGAAAGCAAACAAATATGGTAAACAATAACGACTTTTGTATGTAAAGAACAGTTTCACGAGTCTCTACAGAACTGGCAAATAATGTATGCTTACATAAATGAAAAAAAACAAAATTCATATTTGTCAGGAAGTAGATATACGATTGAAACAAATATTTAGTGGAAGAATGGTGAGGCGTCAACACACGCATGAGAAAAATATCTTAATTTTAATAACATCCTCGTTTCACTCCTGAACTTGTGTTAATTGTGTTAATTTTTCCAATTATTATATACTAGTTACGAGGACGATGTTTCGGTCACTTTTGTATTTGTTTTTTTTTTAAATCTTCAAACATGTTTTAATAAATAAAATATCCATGAAGTAAATTCAAATTTCAATAACTCAAACTGCATATTTTTTCAAAAAATATCGTCTAGAACGTTGTTACAAGTAAACAGCTGTATTGTACATCCTAATAAAAAAATAACACTGATTTCGTATCATAGTTTCAGAATCAGTTTCAATAATTGTGACTTTTTTTTTTATTCAGAGTAAACAGTAAATTTGTTTTTTAGATAACGTATGTACATACAATTGAAAATTAAGCCTGGTTACACAATGGAGAGATTGTTAAACAGAAAAACACGCTAATCAGTCTCTAATTAAAGAACTTTGATCGAAAAGTTAACTAGTGGCCAGTATTTCATTTTGAGACGAAATTGACCAATAGATACTGTTGAATTAAAAAATACACTAACATTGCCAAGTCTACGTATACGGCAAGGCGCCTGTAAAGCTGTTTTTATGGTGCAACTTATTTTTACAACAAGAAAAACGACATCAAATGAGCAAATATTCCTATGCTTAAGATACTAAAGATAATTAAAACCCCAACCTATCCTTTGATTCCCCGCTTTTCACTGAGTTGTACCGGGTTCAGATATTTTACCCCCATCCCCTTCATCAGTAACAATTAGGGATAAATCTCAACACAAGTCCAGGCGCCTTATATGTATGATGTGTTTAGTGGTCTTTTACTCACCGCGTTGAGCTTACATTTATATTGGATGAGAAGGGCATGTAACATTAATGCTACTAATTTATTCTTTTTTAATTATTGAGCAAACAGGCTGTTTAAGATAATTGTGTTTGCCCATAACGTGCTTACTGCGATAAAAGAAAATTTATTTTCCTTCATTATATTGAAAATAGTTGAGATTAAGACGTCACTTATCTGTAAGTATTCTCTCACCAGAGGTTCTTTCTTGGTGTAGATCTAATTATTTTCTAAAGCTCGTCCGACTTTGCTGTGCGACATTATTCCAAAGAATGACGTCATTCAATTTCCTGACTCTCCAACAGGAAGGACCTATTCACTGAAACTTTTCTAGAAGACAAAATTTAGACCAAACGCTATTTTTTGTTTCCTCAAAACGACAAAACGAAACACCGACTGATCGTACTTTAATATTTCATTACAATGGATTTTATAAACTAAAATATATTTTTCAGCTATTTCAATCACAATTGCACGGATCGAGCGTGACCTAGTGGTTAACGTGCCTGGCTGCGGATCGGAAGGTCGAAAGTTTAAGCCTGCAGTATACTGCTCACTACACTCTGCACTTTCAGCTGGATCCGCTATAGAAATGACAGCCTGTTTCACTACTCTGTTAAGAGTAGCCGTGCAAAATGCTAACTTGTTTTTCTTACCTCTAATTAGTAGTTCTAATTAAGGGACAACTATCTTCCCTCTAGTTAAGGGACGACTATCTTCCCTCTAATTAAGGGACGACTATCTTCTCTCTAATTAGAAGACGACTATGTCTTAAATTTGGAGTCTGTGACCGAGCTTTTCAGCCCATGTGTCCCATAAAGTGCCACTCAGGTTGAAGAAACCAAATACAACCAGTCTATAGTGGACATTTCCGCATATCAAATATATTCTTTTTAGAAACGTAAACTATCTTATAATATTTAAATTATATTCAAATGAGCCACGAAATTCTCTATTTTTAGTTTCTTTCTTCCATTATTTGCCCGAATCACCAACTTATTGAACATGGAAACGACAAACTCTTACTTAACCTGGAGAGAAACACTCGTGTTTTCTCTTCTTTTTTTCTAATCAAACGTTGAAACAAATGAAAATAAGATATTCCATTAGTCCAATGGAAGTTTTTTTTTGAAGTCCAGCTAAAATAATTTCTTATGTAATTTATAAGACTCTGCCCAAATAAATCTCAAACATTTCTTCTTTAAAAAATTGTATATTTACCAATATTTAATTCACTTTGAAATCAATCGTTGAATATTCTTTTCTTATGTGTTATAAAATGATTCAAAAAATATATATTATTTTCGTTGTTCACATATATTACGGCACAAGCTGGAAGTGGATAATAACATATAATTTGTTATTTTTTGCTCATAAATTCTTATTTTCTGCTGTAGATATAATGTTTGTACTCCAAGGTCACGCTATTGGTCATTAGTGTAACAAAAGGTAATCTAATTGGCCATCAATGTAAACATAGATCAAGTACTTGATTCATCAAATATCAATGTTTGTAACGTTGTAATCATTGTTCATCGTTCATACATTAAGATGAAACAACTGGTAATCATTGTAAATCGAGATTATAAAAGAGTTTACCATAGTCTTTAGTTCTTCATACATCATGACCAGTTACCATATACAAAGGTCATGCAAACTGTAATCGTCGTAATTAACAGCCATGCAACTGGTCATTACTGCAATTAGAAGTACATATATGTTTATTGTGATAACCGTTTTTAACACGCGATAGTTTACTACAGTTTCACTCCAACTATCATGGTAAAGTACATATATGTTTATTGTGATAACCGTTTTTAATACTCTATAGTTTACTACAGTTTCACTCCAACTACCATAGGAAAACATATATGTTTATTGTGATAACCGTTTTTAACACACTATAGTTTACTACAGTTTCACTCCAACTACCATAGGAAAACATACATTTGGAATATTCATAAGTAACCATATCACCCGTACGAAAATGAAAGCTAGCGTCTAGCATCCTTTTGTTCATTTTATTAATATAAGGTCTTGTATCTTCCTACCGCTTGAACGATTTTGAATAAGAATAATTACACACTTTTTGGTTAATTCACGTTTCTGCGCAGACTCTGTACACAGCACAGAGGTATTAGTTCGCCTGCAATGATTACTCACCTTCGCACTTCTTTATCATTGAAACACTTTGTTTGTTTGTTTTTCAATTTCGCGCAAAGCTACACGAGGGCTATCTGCGCTAGCCGTCCCTAATTTAGTAGTGTAAGACTAGAGGGAAAGCAGCTAGTCATCACCACCCACTGCCAACTCTTGGGCTACTCTTTTACCAACGAATAGTGGGATTAACCGTCAAATTATAACGCCCCTACGGCTGAAAGGGCGAGCATGTTTGGTAGGACAGGGATTCGAACCCGCAGATTGCGAGTCGAGCTCCCTAACCACCTGGTCATGCCGGTCCAGAAACACTTTAAAAGAACAAATATGACAATATCGAATAGGTACGTAACGTCCAAATTAGGGCATTGATATATTAGATTTGAAAATCTAACCTGGCCTTTTCCTTCTTTTTTATTTCAACTGCGAACATGAGGTATTTCTGGGTTGTGTTCAGGGAAGAATTTCTTTATATTTCTGTGCACGTCTAAGTATATAAACAGGAGTGCTAGCAACAATGACTTCACTTATCAGTATTACTGTTTTTTAGATACTGTTTCAGCTGTGGTTAACCATGCTTCGATTCTACATTGTGTTTTACTCTACACTTTCAATAAGAAAGAAAAAAAAGCCCTAAAACACACGTGAGAAAACTCCTTAGATAAATTCCCAAGCAGCTGTGGCATCCAAACGGTAATCCTTCTAATAAAAGGGTAAATGGTGTCTCTGTGGGGAGGGTGGCATGCCGAAAGATAAGAAAGCTGGGGTAGAGGAGGGGGAAGGTACTTGCGGTGCAAGGGATACATCAGGTGACCAGGATTGATAAGTCGCATGAAAAATAATTTAATCCTTTTTTTTACCTTTTTAAAATTTGAAAACATACACACTCGATTTTAGGTAATAGTTTGTTTGTAGTTAAGTACAAAGCTACATAATGGGCTATCTGTGCTCTG
>NW_013667822.1:119498-125814 GCF_000517525.1 Limulus polyphemus | reverse complement strand
AAACGTTCCAGTTGCTGACTATAGATCTCTGCATTGACAGTTCGCTGTGGATTGAGGAATTCGAAATAAATTACTCCTTTGATGTCCCATCAAATGCAAAGCATCAGGTTTTGCGGATGGAGTCCAGGTTTGGGGGTCGGAAGTGTTTTTTGTCCAGGCGTTTAATATTCGCACAGAGAATCCATTTTTCATCACCGATGACAATTTTGTCCAAAAATGGTTCACGCGCATTACGCGCCAGAAGAGACGAAGCAACGTTCACACATGGAAACGATGATCATCGGAGAGTTCGTGAGGCATCCAATCACCTTTTTTACGGAATTTTTCCCACATTCCTTAGATGTTTACGTATTGTTTCTCGAGAGACATGCAATTTCAGGGACATTTCACAAATGTATTGCCTTGGGTTAGACTCAACAAGCGTCTTCAGAGCATCAATATCAATTCCAACACGTCGGCCCCTGCCATCACAGTTTTTAAGACTAAAGTCACCTGAATGAAATTTGCTGAACCATCGCTGACACTTGCGAACGTTCAAAACATTTTCATAAACTTCTTTGATATTCTTTGTGGCTACAGAGGCGTTGTTTCCTTTCTTGTATTTAAACAGCATTACATGCTAAACATGTGTATCGTCGTGTGCTATCACTATAGGGGATTAGAGTATACTAAACTTTACACGTTATATAGGCTACACTAACCTGAAGTTTAGGCTGTTCGTTTAACTATTATACGTGATGTACGTTTTTTGGGGGTGGTTAATGAAAGTGTTCCAAAACACGGCATTAATTTCTTGACGACCTAATACTTTATCAGCACTTTCATTCAATATGAAAGTAAATGATTGAAAATATTGCGAAAATATTTGTCACCAATAAATTCTTGTCTAACTTCCACTGAATGTTTTCAAACTGTTAATAAGAGGTGATATGGAAATATTGGGAACAAATTTATTGGTAACAACTTTTTGTCTACACTGTCACATGTATTGTTTGTTTTGAATTTCGCGCAAAGCTACACGAGGGCTATCTGCGCTAGCCGTCCCTAATTTAGCAGTGTAAGACTAGAGGGAAGGCAGCTAGTCATCACCACCCACCGCCAACTCTTGGGCTACTCTTTTACCAACGAATAGTGGGATTGACCGTCACATTATAACGCCCCCACGGCTGAAAGGGCGAGCATGTTTGGTGGGATGGGGATGCGAACTCACGACCCGCAGATTGCGATTCGAGCGTCCTAACCACCTGGCCATGCCGGGCCGTCACATGTATTAGAAGCAATAATCTTATTCTGTGTGTATATGCATTCAGCACAATTTTCATATCTTATATAATAGGTTGAATATAAGAATTATGCGTACTCCTCTGTAACAGTTAATAACAACAGTTTAAAGACCGATAATTCCAAATCTAGTCTTAGCCCTTCGTGACAGTTACTCTTGTTAGCTTAAAGAGCGATGTTTGTATATCTAGTTTTATTGTCGTGTGACAGTTACTCCTGTCAATTTAGAGAGCGGTGTTTGTGTATCTTGATTTATTGTCGTGTGACAGTTAACTACTATTAATGTAAAGAGCAATGTTTGTATATCTAGTTTTATTGTCGTGTGACAGTTACTTCTGACAGTTTAAAGAGCAATGTTTGTATATCTAGTTTTATTGTTGTGTGACAGTTACTCCTGACAGTTTAAAGAGCAATGTTTATATATCTAGTTTTATTGTCCTATGACAGTTACCCCTGACAGTTTAAAGAGCAATGTTTGTATATCTAGTTTTATTGTCGTGTGACAGTTACACCTGTCAATTTAGACAGCGGTGTTTGTGTATCTTGATTTATTGTCGTGTGACAGTTAACTACTATTAGTGTAAAGAACGATGTTTGTATATCTAGTTTTATTGTCCTATGACAGTTACCTCTGACAGTTTAAAGAGCAATGTTTATATATCTTGTTTTATTGTCGTGTGGCAGTTACTAACGTCAGTATAAGGTTTAGAAATGCATCTTTATCCTCGTGTGTTAGTTTCGCCAATTTAAGAACTGTTGTTTAGTTCCACTCGTGACAGGATTGCGTGCTTATCGTTCCACACAGTCCTTACCGTATATAAACACATTAAGATCTTTCTATTTTTGTGTATCTCCTTTTGAATATTTTACAGCAAACAATAATTCAATAACCTAGACCACGTACAGGTGCAGATGCATTTATTCATTAGAGGCTATCTATAAACAGTTGTTTAACAGATTGCTAGGCGTTTAGACAATTTAATCCATAAATAATCATGCCCATTTTGGAGTTATTGAATTATAAGTGTTCTAAATAATCATGCCCATTTTGGAGTTATTGAATTATAAGTGTTCTAAAACTCTCTTCTTCCTGTTCATTTCCGTTCCGTTAGCATAAGCACAGACACTGTTGGTATTCTCAGAGTAACAAATGTTTTTTGTTTTTTTTCTTAGGTTTGTTTTAGAATGTATTATATTTAAAATATACAAAAATAATTTTAATCGGTATGAAATAGGTTAATGATCTTTAAAAAGATGATAGACTACAGGTAAGGAAAGAGTCATCGGCAACCACCGCCAACTCGTGGGCTACTCTGATCGAAGAACGGGATTTGACTGTCACTTTTATTACGCTTCTACGGGCTCGGAATGCGGAAAATAAATCTGTATGTGTGTGTGTGTGTGTGGCAACGGGAAGGGAATCATGGAAGTTTAAGGAAACTAACATGTAATTTATAAGTATAAGAAATGCCGCTACGGCGTAATAAAACTGGTTGTTTGTTTCTTTTGAATTTCGCGCAAAGCTACACGAGGGCTATCTGCACTGGCCGTCCCTAATTTAGCAGTGTTAGACTAGAGGGAAGGCAGCTAGTCATCACCACCCACCGCCAACTTTTGGGCTACTCTTTTACCATCGAATAGTGAGATTGACCGTCACATTATAACGCCCCCACGGCTGAAAGGGCGAGCATGTTTAGCGGGACGGGGATTCGAACCCGCGAACCAGTTGGCCATGCCGGGCCCTGTAATAAAACTCTGAATTTACAAAGAAATGGTGAAAAGCGCTGTAAAGAAATAATAACTTTCTACATACAGATTAACTGAATGCCTTAGATACTTGTATGGTGTGGTATAGTTATAATTACTTATATATCCCGCTTATTACTTGGCACATAAACACGATTTTTTTTATAGATAATTGTTATCAGAACGTAATAAATACTAAGTAAAATAATTATTCGCAAATTTTTTCCAAAAATTTTAAATCAATGTATGCAACATTTATGATTACTTTACTTAATTATGAGATCATTTGTTTTATTGCCTACCTATTTCTAAAAACATGTACTTAATACCACATTGTAAATTAATATATGCAGCATTTATGACTACTTTACTTAATTATGAGATTATTTGTTTTATTGCCTACCTATTTCTAAAAACATGTACTTAATACCACATTGTAAATTAAGATATGCAGCATTTATGACTACTTTACTTAATTATGAGATTATTTGATTTATTGCCTACCTATTTCTAAAAACATGTACTTAATACCACATTGTAAATTAATGTATGCAGCATTTATGACTACTTTACTTAATTATGAGATCATTTGTTTTATTGCCTACCTATTTCTAAAAACATGTACTTAATACCACATTGTAAATTAATGTATGCACCATTTATGACTACTTTACTTAATTATGAGATCATTTGTTTTATTGCCTACCTATTTCTAAAAACATGTACTTAATTTTATATCATTTAAAGATTTTGTTTGTTTATTAATTAAAACCCGGGCCAACAGCGGGCATCAAAACCCGATTTTTAGCGTTATAAGCCCAGACTTACCGCTGAGCCCCAGGGATTGGTTTATAAGGGGGAAATGTATGTAGTGTATCTCATGCATGCACCCCTGGAAATGCTCCAGAGGGGAGCATTCATGTTTTCATGGCACTGTATGAAGGCGCGTGTTCATGTTGAAGACGTAGAAGAGTGGGCAAAGTTACAGTTTTAACTAAAAATGAAAACTGAAAAGCGATAGCGACATATTTTCATCTTGTATATAATCAAAATTTCAGTCCATATACGTTTAATATAAGTTCCTTTAACTTAGAATTGAATTCACTTGCATCACACTAACGTAATCAATAATATTAAATATTTTTTATTCACGTTTTTTTTTGTGTCGTGTTAACACTAAGAATATTTCGTATAAATAAAAAAATTTCCCTATCGAGAATTCTACTGAGAAAGAATAGTTTTAATTATTATAATTCTTTATTTAAAAAGTTATTTTTATCTACTTTTACGGTTTTATTGCCAGAACTTGTGATATATATGTATGTATATATATATATATGTGTGTTCCTTTCTGTGGTTTCCTCCTACGATGAATAAAAAAATCATTAGTTGACCAGAAAAGAAAGACTTAGCCGATTATAAGATAGTTGGAGTTTCTAGACTTTTGAGGATTCATTTTTAATTTAATTTATAGATATTTTAATATTTTGTTAATTATTTCGCTCCTTCTTAAATTAAACTATTGGTTTCAAACTTTCATCTTATTTAAATGAATTGGTTCATAGGGGTTTGTAATCTTAAAAATTTATAGCAAAAGCTATCTCAATTAAAGGCTTTTATTCTTAATTATTTTTTGTATTAAATGTTGCCCACCCAGTGGCACAGTGGTATGTCTGTGAACCTAGAACGCTAGAAACCGGGTTTCGATGTCTGTGGTGGGCAGAGCACAGATAGCCCATTGTGTAGCTTTGTGCTTAATTATAAGCAACCAATATCAAATGTTATTATTTTATGTAAAATAACTTCCAACTTTTCCATCTAGTTCCTTACACCTCTAGGTGGCGGTGTCAATTCTAATAATACAAGATTCATTTGTTTGTAATTAAGCACAAAGCCACACAATGAGCTATCTGTGCTCTGCCCACCACGGGAATCGAAACCCGGATTCTGGCGTTGTAAGTCCGCAGACATACCGCTGTGGCACTGGGGGGGGGCACACGAGACTCTTCAATTTCCATCTAGTGTTTTGACTTTACGCAGTGTTAACCTTTGATTTTATAGAATGTGACATACGTACTCAAAGCTACAAGCATTATGTTATTATTTATATACACTGTAGGTAATAAACAAGACGCTGCCTAACATAAAACTAGTAGAGTATGCCAAATTATAGTCAGAGCTTTATATATTCCACTGCAGCTTAATTTAGTTGATTTCCTTTTGGCCAGGTGAGGAATTGAAAATTTTAATAAATCGTCCAGCTAAATCGGGGCAGGGTCCACCTGGCTACTGACACGAACAAATTAACGTTAATACCACGGCAGCGTATTCCAGATCACGTAACGTTTACTTCCGCTTAGAATGAAGAGTTCGGATTTAGGTATTTTCTGCTGCTTTTGTTAACCAACGGAAAAGCTGTCTGAATCATTCCTCTGCCCCCTTATATTAAGTATTTGGCTGTTGATGACAGCAGATGTTTCTGTTTCCGTAATCTTTAGGGTTACGGCATTGATCCACGAATTAGTTCTCATTATTGTTATCTCTCTCACATAGATATAAATATATATAACCTATGATTTGACATTTAGGCCTTTAACTCAGATTATCCTTCACGTTCCTCCGAACTGTTTATTAGGGTTGACACAATCAGATATATGTGATTTTGGTAAACTTCCTTGTTACCTCCCTTGTGTGTGTGTACATAAATCTGGAATTCGACATTCAGATACACCTGCTGGCGTGAAAAATTGGTTTGTTGACTAAAATATTGTATAGCAATAATTTAGAAAATTACGCAAAGACTTTCTTGATCGAACTATAAATAAATATCTAGATTAAAAACAAATAAATAAAGTAAGATTTTGCTGGAGGAAAATAGTTACACCACAAGACATCATCCAAAGTGGAACTTTTAAACCATAATGACTGGATAAGATACGGGAGTGAGTACGTTTATTTTGAACAAATCAGTAAATCGTGCAGAGACAAAATATCGAAGTACAAGTTCGAATTTACTGGTTTAGATGGAGCATTTGGAATAGTTATTATCTCTTAGACTTTACACCTAGAAAAGATTGAAAACGATGTTTCAGTAATAATAATAAATCTTTAGCGGTTCGTCTGTTCACAAAGCTACAAGAGGGCTATCTGCACCAGCTGTCCCTAATTTAGCAGTGATAGACCAGAGGGAAGTAAACACCACCCACTGCCAACTCTTGAGCTACTCTTTAACCAACGAATAGTGGGATTGATCGTCTCATTATAACGCCCCCACGGCTGAAAGGGCGAG
>NW_013667822.1:107722-118513 GCF_000517525.1 Limulus polyphemus | reverse complement strand
ATTTTTGTTAACAAAGATAATAATAAAAGATGTTCATTGTGGTAAACGAAATAATAATTTGATCTAAGTACGGGGTTTTTACTCTTCCCGATTTTTAAAAAATCCTTACGTGATAGAAAAAAAAATAATATTATTTTCCAACTCTGCGTAGCTGAATTATGGAAAATCCGTTATTAAAACCAAAACAACTTTTATGAAGTTTAAATTCGTAGACCTGTGTAGATACTCGATGGTAGAAGTATGGTACAGTTTATATTTTGAAAATTCTAATTTTCCAGATATTCCTATGCTGTTGTAAGAAGTTCATTTAACCCACTTTTCCAATCGAAACTCGTTAGGCTTAATCACTAATGTTACATAAATTTTTAACATCAAACATAGTAAATATTTAATGGTGTAAAACAATATATATATTTCCTAATTTTAAGTCATGGTTTATTTTGTTTCATTGGCAAACCTAATATGGTGGTAACCCAGTTTTCAGATCTTATTCGATAACATAAACTTGTGGTTTGTTGGAGCAAGACATATATTTAGATTGATAGATATACATACAAGCAAACAGGAGCTGAATGATAATCCTCAACTACTACGTCAGTTTTATTATGTATACTGTTTCTTTTTAATCCGTGAAAGTCCTGTTGTCAGCAGCAATAAATCCTTTTCGAGAGGCTGAGTCAAATCCTGTCCTGGCGCATGCTCCTACAATACGTAACTTTTTCCATTCCGTGGAGTACTCAGGGAACAAAACACAAGTGAATGACTCCCCATGCTTTGCGTGGGAAGTGTTCCAGAAATTGTTGACCAAGCTGTTATTGAGCGATCAGCAAATGCTCTTAATCCAAAATAAAGTAACAGAAATGTAACTGTGTTCGAAAGGGTCGGGTGTGGCCAAGTGGATAGCATGCCGGAATGCAAATCAAAAGGCTTGGGGCTCGAATCGCCATATACTTTCGAACATGTTTCGCATTTCCAGCTGGGAGGAGCGTTAGAACCGTGACAGCAATCTTGCTATTGGATTAAATGTAGCTATGGCTTCTATGACTAGTTTGCGCTTCTGATAAACAGTTCGGGATGGTTATATCTGAACCCTAAGGTCTCTAATTTAGCCGTTGAGTCCATATATATATTGTATAAAATGCTACTCAGGTTGTCAACATATTAACCAAATCTAATCACAACTAAATTCTGTACAGAGTATGGATTTTAATATTCATTGCTATCAATAAAAGAGGAAGAAAATCTACATCATGTTTCATTAGTACATTTCTGTGACGTTCTCCATCCCACGTGACATGTATGTTATCATTTCAAGACGTTTGTTAGCTCATTTTTAAGCCCAAAGGTAGACTCTAAATGATTCTGTGACATTGTGTTTGGAAGGATTATTTCACACACATGTGTTTTAAAGAGCGAGTATTTGTATTCATGGCAAGGCTTCTAAGGTTATCTCTGTCGTCCATAATTTTGAACTATTGGCCAGTCAGTAGCACCCCTACCATCCCGCATACACGCTAAGGGATTTACTATCATTGTTAATGTTATAACACATCCACAGTTGAACGTGTAGGGAATATCCAGAATTCTACTACAGACCCAATCCCACTCTTAAGGACAAGAAACACATTTTTTTTTTACTTACAAACGTAGCTAAGCTTAACGTTTTATTAATTGTCTTCTTGCGAATTTTGATGTATTGTAAAACTTGTTAATCGTTCTTGTAAACATTGTAAAGTACGATAAAAAAATCTGAACTATTTTATCTAACTTAATTTTAATACTATCTTTTACTGTGACACATTTTTCGGCAAGCTAAGGTTATAAGAAACATTAAATCGTCATATTTCTAGATTGCGTTTTGAAGCCTGACGTTTCTATACAACATCACTTGCGAATCTCGTATTTCATGCGAAACATTCTACTTTAGTTCTTTGGAAACCATGTGACCGTTTAAATTTTATTAGCTGACGTACCCGTTCAAAGCACGGGGAAGGCGTATCTATGGCCCCTCGCGAGTAACATAAGGGGATTCGAACGCCGACTCTCCCTGTCTCTTCCCGGTAGATGAACTTTCTACGTTTGATGGCAATTGGGCTAGCGGTTCGCCAGTTATATGCAGACATAACGTACAGGGAAGAGATAGGGATCCCGGGGTGACATAGTGGGTATAGATCCGAACGCCGACCCCCTATTGTACTCGCTGGGAGCCATAAGGGTACCTGCAAGGTCAGCTGACAATCCTTCTCGCGGTTCGCCAGTTACAAGCAGACACGCACACATACATTGTACAAACTTTTGTGAAATAATGGTTTAGATCATCCTAGAATCTAAACCATTATTTGACACCCCCCCCCCAAAAAAAAAGTGATTTTCTAAGTACAAAAAGCGTTGGTCCCGAAATCGTCCTCTGTGGCTCAGTGGTAAGTTTGAAAGCCTATAATGCTAAAAACAGGGTTTCGATACCCGTGGTGAGTACAGCACTGATAGCTAACTCATTGTGTAGCTTTGTGCTTAACTACAAAACAAACAAGCTCCTGAAAGCTTAGGGGGTGAACTGACTTGAGTTGTTTATTGTTCCATGATATTCTTGTACGTTTAGATTGAAAAACATTTTAGACTTGCTAGGTGTTTATAACAGAACAAAAACAACAGAAAAAGGAAGTAGAAACTTTGCTTTGTTTTTCACGCTTCTTTCTATTGGTATTTCAGTGAATCAGGAATGGAAGTGGTTGACTTAACTTAAAGCCGCTTGATCCACTGCACAGAACAACTAAGATACCGAACGAAATGAACAGCAAAGTACAAATGTATACATTTTAGACACTTCGTTTGTTTGTTTGTTTTTGAATTTCGCGCAAAGCTACACGAGGGCTATCTGCGCTAGCCGTCCCTAATTTAGCAGTGTAAGACTAGAGGGAAGGCAGCTAGTCATCACCTCCCCCGTCACACCAAACATGCTCGCCCTTTCAGCCGTGAGGGCGTTATAATGCGACGATCAATCCCACTATTCGTTGGTAAAAGAGTAGCCCAAGAGTTGGCGGTGGGTGGTCGAACCCGCGACCCGCAGATTGCGAGTCGAGCGCCCTAGCCACCTGGCCATGCCGGGCCTAGACACTTCGTAGCTATTGGCAGAAATTATTATACAAATATTTATTTCTCCGATTTTTATATATTATTATTAATTTCTGATGAAACCCGGATTCTAGCGTTGTAAGCCCGCAGACATACTGCTGTGCCACTGGGGAGGGGCTCGTTTTTATGAGTTGTATTAATAATAAGAATTTTTTGTTGAATTTACAAATGATGACACTTACGAATCTGCAATTATTAATTATATATATATATTCTACAGATAAATCGAAATTTAATGAATATATATTATATAAACTTTGTAGCTTATCCAAATAGTAGGATTTATATTTCTTAGGCCTTATAGCTAAAAGAGATCTCAGAGTTAAAATAAATGGATTTATTTATTTACACGAAGCATATTGTTTGGTGCAGACCCAACCTTATTTTGTTTTACTTTTATATTCTGTTTTGAATCCGTTGTAGTTTTATAATTTCTGTTTTAGTTACTTTTACAACAAATGTTTAATTATGAATACACAACTTAATAACGATATTTTCAATTTAGAATTTTTTTTCAAGATTCGTAACATTATCTTTAACTAAAATTCCTTATATTTCAAACATAGAATGTTAAATGATGTTTGTAATTAGTGTTAGGATCTAGTGTTTTTTTATTTTGTTGTTGCTGTTTGTGTGACTACCTTAATGACTCTTTCACTACGTAAGAGTATTTGTAAATGTCGAACTTTTTAATCTCTTTGTTGATTTGTAATACAATTTTTGCAAAGGGCAATTTACCCGGTTTGTGAATTAGTAATAATTTCTTTAAAAGTATCAGACTATTTCTAGGACTACAACCACGTGATATAACATTAAATCGCGCTAATCAAACTTGTAAAATGTTTTTAAAACTTTGTCGGTGGCTGCAGGAGTTTCCATTGTTTTGAAGAAACTGTCCATATAGAGGTAAGCCTGATAAACAAGGTAAAGTCAATAGAAACAACATTTCAAAGAAGGAGGTCTTCCATTACATTCAGTAAAGCGGAACAAATCGTACTGCAGAGCGTTCAGTATACCAGCAATCTCTGAAACCAAACTCTAAGCCAATCATGACCAATGACACCATATTTAAAGTGAAATATTCGGATATGAAATACAAAAAATTCCACTTTGATAATTTGGGAAGGTCTCCTGCTACCTTAAAAAAAATTATAAACAAGAACTTGAAGCTGATGATGGCTCACAAGCCACACCTCAAAATCAGCGATTGTTTTGTTGAGAAATATGTTGAAATCGCTGGAATAATTCTAATCCTAATTGCTAACATACCTTTTAACCCTCCCTTCCTCCCCTAGTCGATGCAGATATAATGAAATTTTCTGTTTCTGTTTTTCAAACTGAGTGCCTAGAAATCGTAGGCCTAAAATATTAGCTGAATTATAGAAATTTCTAAGCATTCCCATATTCTGTCGGCCAGCTGAAGAAGTGAGACGTCTCAGTATAGAATTTGTTTACATCTGTTCGAGAAAAGCTGAAATTATGACAGAAGTTTTAAGAAAGACTCTGGTCCCTCTTCAAATATAAGTTATAAAGAAACTGATCATGACCACTGATCTTCAGTACTAATAGATCGAACTTTATCGTCGTTTTCAAACAAAATGTGTAAATAACTTTCCATGTGACCTGTTTATTACATCTAGATGGTCATTTGAATAACCACATTTATGTTATCTAATGAATGAGTATAAAATATGGGCGTATGTCAAACAATTACAGTAGACAAGGATTTCTGCCAAAAGCCATCGAAAACATTGAGGGAGGTTCTCTGTCATCGGATTAGCTGGCTGAATTAGTGGCAGTTATTGTCCAAACCAGTAGTCTTCAATTGGTCATGGCATGGATTTTGTTATCTAATGTCCCCGGTGGGACAGCGGTAAATCTTCGATTCCCCTCGGTGGACACAGCAGATAGCTACCTGGCTACCTATTGTTTGGGTCATTCCCTATGGTGTCACGTACACTTTTTTCATTGAAAATATTGCAGTTAAGTAGGATACACTATGTAAAGGTTGGTAGTGCTATTTTCCACTTGCAAATTTGGCGATAACTTAAGAATATAACTTTACTTTATTTTTTTCTATCGGAATGACCATTAGTGGTGTGGGTAGCACATGAGCATTGAGATGGATGACGTTATGGAATCTTGTAAATAATGCTTTACTTTATTAATGAAGAAGAGATTCAAATCTCCTTCTCAACAGACGTTTTGTAAAATATTTCACTTTCAGTAAAAGCACAGTTTTCTGTCACTTTGATTGACTTTGTGTTGATTCTCACTTCGTTTACATTATGTCCAATCTCTTTTCTTTTTTTCTTGATCAAAACTCAGTCAGTCAGATTTAAGATGTATACTGTGTTACATTTTCTGATCGAACCTCCTGTTATCTGCGGATACTATCTGGAAAGTAAATCAGTGTACCTGAGAATACCACAGTACACATATTCACCAGATAGATAAAAAGATACCTCTAATAACACGACATTATAGTACTTTAAAAATGCAGATAAAGAAAGATCATCTGTACAATTAACTAAAAAAATATTTCGAACATATATATATATAAATATTGTGTGCTTTGAAATAAGTTACAATTGGTAATTATAATAAACATTGATTCTTTATCAATTAGAATAACAGATGCGCGAAGATTTTTTTTACATTCAGCTGCTAAGAACTCAATCACATTAAAAACATGAAACAAGCCTAGCACAAATAGAATATCTCAGAATTGTTTTGAAAAACAATCGTTTTCTAAATATATTTTAGAATAATTTTTAAGAACAACTCAAAACATAAAATCTTATTTTGTTTCAAAGTGTTTTCGTATCAAATGTATTATTTTTGTCCAGAAGTCATTATGAAGTTAACATTTTAATTTCTCTTCGTTGTCTCAGTTTGTCACACGACAGACGTTTGAAATGTATTTTGTTTGTTTGCTATCATGCGCAAAGCTATCTTTGCAGTGCCAACCATAGGTATCGAAACCTGATATTTTAAAGTCTTAAGCTCTTAGAGTTACCTCTGAGATACTGGGAGGGAGAGGATGTTGTTGTTGTTGTTGTTTGTTATTAAACACAAAGAAGGGCTATCCGTGCTCTGCCAACCACTGTGCCACTGGGGAGGGACGGGGGCTAGCAAAATAAAAGATGTTATTAGTGGTTGTGCGCAATAGTGCAATAGCCTTGCTAGTATTATCAAGCAGTATAGCGTTATATACTAATTCCTGTTGCTCACAAAAAAGAAAAACGTTCACTGTTTTTTAATTCCCCTGATGGGACAGCGGTGAGTTTACGGACTTACAACGCTAAAATCCGGGACTCGATTTCCCGCGGTGGACATAGCAGATAGTTCAGTGTGGCTTTGCTCTAAAACAAACAAACAATACTGTTTTTTTAACTTACAACGTTTTCTATCACTATCCACGTTTTTCTCGCGTTTCCATCAACCATCGTCTCACACTTTATACAAAACACCAGCTACACAAGCACCGTTTCCCCTTGATCCAAATATACATTATCTTTCGAAAGTGTGAATGTTTAGAGTCTCTGTTTTTGGCATGAAGGTGCAGTACAAACGGGTTTTAGTGTACTAACCAACAGAGTGAAAGACACAACTACAACGTAGAATATCCGATTGCGTATACTCTCTCTACAATACATTTAATGGAAGGCATTATATGTTGCAGCAGGGCCTGAGAGGAGAAGTCGGTGAAGAGTTTAAGTTTGGGATTCCTGATTATTCTTTAAGTGGCAGATGTCACGTTCCTTTGGAAGCTCATCCACTGAAAATGTACTAAAACTACAAAAAAAAACATCACAGCTACGACGTGAATATTGACAACTTAAGACTCACCTTACTATATTAGCGCAAGTGACGTATCAAAGCAAGGACAGTCGTCAGGAATAATTTTCATAGTTTTCTTGCTATCTTCATGCAAAATTCTTGGCTGGAAGCGATAGGGCTGCCAATAATGAAAGTGCCCTCTGTTGAACGAGTTGATAATTGATTACTCGTACAACAAACAAAGAATCTCTCTAGATGCTAAAATTAAACTCTCACTTAAACTGCAAAACGCCTCCACTCGGAATTTTTTGTCAATGACTAATGCTTGTTATGTATTTACATCGTTCAACAGTTTAATGAGCGTTTAGGTAGAGAAATGCCCCATCAAAGCGTATTTTATGCCTAATTAAGGGTAACATTAGTCAGATGCCAGTTGGTGGTTAAGATAAAAAAAAGTATGTGCTTAAAACTCAAGCAAAGTATGTCTCTTACTCAAAAGTGAATTTCAAGTTTCATAATCGAGATTTTTCAAAAACTGTGATAATATAAAAACAACAAAATAGCCAAATATTTCCCCAAAGCTTGTTAAGTACATTCCCAAATACTTCATTAAAGTAACGGTAATTTTACATCAAATTATGAGGAATTTGATGCACAAATTTAATTTTTCAGTTGAAATATTGTTGGTATAAAGGTATTATTTTAACAAAAATACTCCCAACTTATTGAACAAAAATACGCAAAAAGGGCTAGAGACCATGGCTGAAATTTGTTATTGTTCGCGGAAATTTGTGACGAGCGTCAAAAGATATTATGTAGATTTTTTTTATATGTAAATGCTACAAAGTAGAAATGCAAGTGAACGTATAGAAATTGTAGTTTAAACGCCAAAAGCCGGCGAAATATCGAAGAAATAATAGGCCTAAAAGTTGTTGAAAAAACAAATGAACTGCAGGTGATCTTTTTCCACGGTCCTCTTAATATGTCCTTTGGGTTCGAAATCACAGGTGTGTAAAATGCTAAAAAAAAACACCTGCGGGTACTTTGTTTTTTACAACAACATGTAAGCGAATAATAACGAGTGAGCAAACACGTAAAATACACAGAAAAAAAACTGTGTTAGATGCAAAACATTCACATTAAATTACTGTTATCACAAAGTTACTCTTATTAATATATTCTACACCACACCTTATTCCCAAACAGAATTGTTACATTGATTCACCTTCGTTATATTAAGGTCTTTGTAATAATAATAATTATTAAGAAACTCACAGATTTTACCCCCCCTTTTTTTTTTTGGCTTTTCTTAATATCTAAGAATATGTATTAAATGCTTATTCTTGTAAGGGACCAAATAGGTTTTTATTATACATACACCAACTCCTGACTATACTTCGATTTGGGCGTGGCTCAGTGATTACTAAACTTCAAACTAAACTGACTAGTATTTCAAGTTAATAATGAGAACGATGTTTTGAGATGTTTTGGTTTTTCATAAATTATTTAATGTGCTAATACGCAAAAGCTGTGTCCTGAAGTAGTCCGTATCATCCATTCTCCAAAGCATAATTAAACATCAAAGTTTTGAAAGTTAATAGTTTGGATTGGTTTGTTTTGAATTTCGCGGAAAGCTACACAACAGATATCTGCACTAGCCGTCCCTAATTTAGCAGTGAAAGACTAGAGGTAAGGCAGATTTTCATCACCACCCACCGCCAACTCTTGGGCTACTCTTGTACCGACGAATAGTAGAATTGACCGTTACCTTAAAACTACCCCACGGCTGAAAGAACAAGCATGTTCGGTGACGAGGATTCGAACCCTCGACCCTGTATGACTAGGATTTTACAATTCTATTTTCAACCCACCCCCCACCCCCCATCAGTGACTCATTGATAAGTTTGTAGGCTTATGACACCAAAGCCCTTTCAAATCATCTAAAATTCAGCCCCATATTTTACCAATTTCTACAAATCAGACTCACATCACCTTTTATCCACGAGAGGGGGGCGAAGGAGGATTGCTCAGTTTTCGATCACCCCCGATGATTTATTATTGTAAAATAATAAACTTCATCGAAATAACTACCAGGAACAACACCAAAAACCTGGTTTCGATATCCATGGTGGGCAGAGCACAGATAGCCAATTGTGTAACTTTGCGTTTAACGAAAACCAAAACAAACTATTTTTAATGCACTAAAAGAAGCGTTTAACAGACGTCCACGTCGTCTATGTATTGTTCCCAAATTAACATGGGCTTGCAGAGCAGCGACGATTTAAAAATCCCATATTCGTAAACGCATTTTCGTCAAAATGTTGGCGTGAAAATATATATATATGATAATAATAACAAAACTAATATGTTATCTTAAAAATCACGTTTATATTAAAGCAAGAAAAAATACCTATGTTTGGTTTTGATCTGATATTTTCTGTAGTTTGAAAATACGGACCGTGTAGTAAAAAACGAGCTTTTTTTTTAAGTTGCATTAGAACTACGATCGTAAGATATATTTTTGGTCGGTCGCGTCCTAATTGTCAGCATGCCCGGCAGTGAATCTGAAGACGCATTATACATAACACATTGCCGTCCAACCGCGCTCCGCCCGTTGGGGTCTTGTGTGCGCTTTAAGTTTATTTGTTTGCTCAGTTTTCGACCAAAGCTACTCGAGACTCATCTGTGCTAACCGTCCATAATTTTGAAGTGATAGACAAGACTCACTAGAGCAGTGGTTCTTAACCTTTTTTGCTGCATGCCCCAGCCTCAACACCTCAAAAAATTTGATGCTCCTTTAATATAAAATCAAATTTTGTGTTGAAAAGGCATAATAATATAATGTAAAATTTAGAAATTTAGTTTGAGTCACGGAACGTTTTTCGCTCTTCACATCCAAAATGAAAAACATTTCTTATTGTAGCATTTTCAAATTGCCCCCAATATATTCAAATTTCCCCCCTGTGGGGCGTGCGCCCCACGTTCAGAATCACTGCACTAGAGGGAAGGCAGCTAGTAAAAAACGTCCACTCACAGTTCTTAGGCTACTCATTACGAACGAATAGTAGGACTGTCATATTATAAAGACCTCACGGTGGAAATGTCGAGTATGTTCGTCGACGGGTTTCGATCCCGCCACCCAAAAATTGTGAACTTAGCACCCTAACCACCGGGCCATGCGAAATAATTTAACTTTTCCAAAAGAAACATAAAAATGAGATGATGATCTTCAACATACTTCAGTGTATTTATCCAAATCAGGAAGTCGTGGTTATCAAAATATAACCAAGAACACCACACTACATATCACACACATCAAATTTCACTCAGTTAACACTAAAACCATCATATCGGCTAGGCCGGTGTTGCCTAGTGGTTAGCATGTTGAACCACTGATCAAAAGGTCTGGGGTTAGAGACATTGATACCACATAACACGGGGTTTTGGATTTCAATGTTTTGCTTACATACGTAGAAGGTGCCGTTCAGGTTTAAAATTCTAATTCCATAGCTAGCTAGGCCATAAGGGATTTTTTTGTTTGTCACCATACAATTTTTAAACTGCCCCAAGATGAATAATATATAAATTAAACCCTTAACTTTGTTGAATTGTTTAACTTTCTATCATGATATTGATTACACAAAACCTAATGTTCAAATCTATGTCATTTAGTAGCACTGTTAGTAGTTAGCATTGGTTTATTAAATTAATTTACACAAAACTATATATAACTTTCATAAATAAATAGGATTTTATTTTTCAACTATTAGAGTTCTTCTTTTTAGCAGCGGCACAGCGGCTCATAGAATGGCCTTGAGTTTTTTGTTGTTGTTTTTTTTTTCAAGTACAAACTATTAGCTCATAGCTCCGTCATCT
>NW_013667822.1:103518-107471 GCF_000517525.1 Limulus polyphemus | reverse complement strand
CAAAGCACCTTCATCTCTTGACCAATTTGAGATCTAATTACAGTTTTGGACTCAGGAGCTTACACTCTTTTGATTGATGTATCTGACCAAGGAAAAGGTCTCATAGATTCATTTACTCTAATCCTGTCTAAAAAAATTCAAATGCTGCAGCTATTGAGGATTCCCTCTTCTGTATCTAATTGTTCATACAAATCCAAAAAAATATATATACGCGATTCTTTTTAAATATTTTTATTTGTTGGAGACATCTGTTTTAACGACAAGTTAAAGTTTATGCGGGCGATATTCCATAAAAAAAATGTTAAAGTCTGTGCAGCGATATTCTAATGGCTGTTTCTTATGCTAAAATCACAAACATAAATTAATCAAGTTTACCGATTACTGAATTATAACAAAATTCAAACCGTTTTTGAGTCTATAATTAGGACATTTAACTGATACTTTGCCTGTACTTGAACTTAGTAAGATTTCGTAACTTAAGAAAAAATCATTATAAGATATGGGTGGAGCCGGTGACGAACATGCTCACCCTATCAGTTGTAGAGGCGTTATAATGTAAGAGTCAATCCCACTGTTCGTTTGTAAATAGTACACCAAGAGTTGGCGGTGGATGCTGCCGGCTGATTGCCTTCCCTCTGGTCATCAGTTCAAAATTAGGGACGGCAGGAGATAGCCTTAATAGATTTACTGTACAAACCAAACAAACAAAGTATCGACAGTAAAGTTTCAACATTTTGGGTTTCACAAACGATGTCAACTCATGAGTGAAGTTCTCGAGAACTCCGACCTCATTATTCCTGAGTTTAAAATTCTAAGTTAAAGCATTTTTCAACATTAGGGACTACGTTCCTCTCCTTCCCCTCAATTCGAACGTTGAGCTGACCACCTGTTGATAACCTGTGGATTATTGTCTTTCGTGTTTATTTCAAAAACATTTTTTTTATTTTTTTTGAGTAAACTCTCATGGCGATCAGCATAGGAAAGTGTTCTAAATCCACAACCAGTAATTTAGGGGTTATTTCTTATTCCAACCCCTGCAGACTCATTAAATGCTAGTGATTAGCGTGCATGGCTGCGTTACGTGAGGGTTCAAGGTTCGCGCTTTTGATATGACGCCGAACACACACACTACGCATTTTCAGCTGAGTCGCGTTATGAATATGGCAGTCATATGGTAGTCAGGAGCTTAAACCCTTTTGATTGATGTATCTGACCACGCCCAAGGTCTCATAGATTTATTTATTCTACTCCTGCCTAAAAGAATTTCAAGAGATCTTCGAAGGACAATTTAACTTAATTCCAGTTGACATTGCATCAGTAATGTTCATTTTTTGCTACTCTTCAATAATATTTTGTTGCAATATACATAATCAACATCCGGATTTTTAGCTCTTCGGCTAAAAACCACACTAAACTAAGGATGACTATATTTGAACCTGGTGATTTGTAACCTGGTAATTTAGCCCATGTGTCGCATAAAGTGGTGCTCAAGTTGAAAATACCAAATACCAGATTGGAAATTACCAGTTCGTAATATAACTTTGGCATTACAACAAAAAAAATCCATTAAATTCTAAGTTAATTTTTTTACTTTTCTTTTACTGGTATATCCATAAGTAATAAAAGATATTACGATATATTTGTCTTCAAAAGAAAAAATATTCTTAAAATAACTATCAGCCCAACGTATTACTCTTGTTAAACTGTACTTTCAACTTATTTTAATGGAAACAGTTCTTAAATTTATTTTTGTCAGTATATAGATTGACAAAACACAAAGACTTCTAAGAATATTTTTTAAAATCTTTATTCCAATATTGTCCTGGTTTTGAAGCTTCGCTCAAACCAATCAAGGAGCGAGAAGAGAAAGGATGCCTTCGTACAGCAGCTGCTTTTGTCATTTAATAAAAGCCCCCTAGTGAGAGGTATATAAACAGGCGATTTTGTTTCACTAACTTTGCGTTACTTCAGAAATTTCAATTTGGAAACTTTCCAACTTAGTTTATTGCTTAATAATCTTACACTGGCTTTAACAGAAGTAAATTTTCAATGCCAAAATAGAGCTCAAAAAGAACTTCTGTTAATTGCAGAAAAATATGCTTTTCTATGACATTAATGTTTATGACATGTTCTCGCCATCTTACAAAATGGCACCAAGCTCTTTAAGGTTGTAACTTGTGAAGACTGCTAGTCACATATGCCAATGACAAACACGTCGGTTTTAGATTTAAACCGTTTAAGTTAATGCTTCCACTTGGTGATTGGACGTCGTGTTTAATATATTTAGAAAGTCCAATTAAAATAAATTATAATCCATAGTACGTAATCCACTAGAAGAACCATTAAATAAAGCATTCATGCTAATTAGGAGAATAAAGTAATGAAGTAATAATCGTAACTATTTTTGTTAAAAAGAAAAATGTTAGCAATTTTAACGTAAGGAATGACGATTAATTCCAATTTCCTGCTCAGTTTAAACATTGCGTATAACAAATAATGTTCCGTGTTTACCATGGAAACTTGAATACGTATTTTGTTCAAGATAGCAGACCGAAAAGTGTGAGAGTAGTTACCCTACGTAATGGCTGTGTGAATAAATCACATTGTTTGTCTTGAATTTATCTGAAAAGAGTTTTATATTATTTTCTAAGATTATACGTCATGAAGTATTGGGTATTTTACTATTAATTACTATAGAATAAATCTGTATTTTTTTTATAAAAGCAAACAAATTTGGGGTATTCAAAATCATTTATTGTCAACATTTCAAAATCTTTCCTCTAAGAAAAAAAAAGTTCCATTACTTCTACTTACAGTAAACTGCAAAGAAATCACGGTTTTAGAAATCAGACGGCATCAGTTGTGGTTTAAGAGCGCCATCTATCAACGATTTCTTGATACTTGAAAAAGGGATCGTCTACTGTTGTTCAACGATAAGACCCTAATGAGGCGCCTCTGCCTTATCTTTACCCTAACACTTGGACTCGTAGTATAAGTATGAGTAAGTCCAACATCATGCTGGGTGTGGATGGGAAAGCCTTCCCGTTCTTATCGCATACTCACACCAGTCAGAAGCTTTTGAAATTTCATTAAAAGTTCTGAATTACATCCGGGCAACGGATGTTGATTGTGAATATTGCAACAAAATATTATTGAAGAGTAGCAAAAAATGAACATTACTTATGCAATGTCAACTGGAATTGATTTAAATTGTCCTTCGAAGACTGATTTATCAAACACGATTGTATCGATCGTATTAATAAACAATTATTTAATCGTTCTATTTGATTTAATAATGTATTACAATATTTTAAACTGATGTGAATCGATATTAGTCTCAGGCGTTTCGCTTGTTGCTACATGATTTCTGCTTAATTTATTTTATACCCATCCTAATAATGGTGTTCATAACCAAATATAATTTTTCTTTCATTTTACCTGACAAATTGCGCTTTATGTAAACTCGTTATTAATCTTTCTTTATATTTAAGAATATTTAATTACCTTCATTAACTGCGACATTAATTTAATTCATGCAGATTTTAATATTTTATATGATATGAAATGGAATTAGTATGATATAAATGCCAGAACAAATATAATTTATAAAACATTTTTTATGTTCAGAAAACAATGTAGCCTTGTTCTACACACAATAAAAAATACATCATTTGGCCAGGTGGTTTTCCCAGGAAGATGCCATTTAAATTATAATTTTGTAAATGGAACCCATTTTACTTGTAATTTTCATTTTGTAAATGGAACCCATTTTACATGTAATTTTAATTTCTCAAATGACTCAGTCATCTTCATACGGTGGTTAGGGAGCTCGACTTGCCAGCTGCGGGTCGCGGGTTTGAATCCCTGTCACACCAAACATGCTCGCCCTTTCAGCCGTGGGGGCGTTATAATGTGACGGTCAATCCCACTATTCATTGGTAAAAGAGAAGCCC
>NW_013667822.1:98447-102518 GCF_000517525.1 Limulus polyphemus | reverse complement strand
AAGTGAAATTCAAAAAAAACAAACAAAGTTTTCTTTCGTTCATTTACGGATTGATAAATAGATGAATGTCTGGATACATTGGAAAGAGCCTTTTAGTTCAATACCTTAGATTTGGCATCTGGATACTGATAAGTCGAACTGGATGGCAAGAGCAGACCGAAGATTGCTTTTAGCACAAAAGATAATTTGTATGAGTGTTGCATCATGTCATTTGACATGTGTAATGTGCCTGCCACTTTCGAGAAATTAATAGAGCTTACACTGAAAGGACTGTAATGGGCAAAATGTCTGAGCTATGTTGGCGATGTCTTGGTGTTTGGTCACATGTTTGAGTCTGCAGCTGAGAACTCAAAATTGGAATTCCAATGGATTTAAAAAGAGACAGTCTCGAAACTTAAAACTAGAAAATGTGTACTCATGTACTCAAAAGTGAAATTTCTCAATCGTATTGTGGGTAGAGAAGGAATATCCATAGATACTGCTAAAATAGCAGAAGTGAAAAGATGGCTTAAACTTGTTATCTAACAAAAACTCTGCAGCTTCCTTGTTTTTGTTGTATTACCAACGGTTTATGGCCAATTTCTTGCAAATATCCCCACCTTTATTGGCTCTTACCAAGAAAAAAAAACATACTTCAGATGAGGTGAGGAATATGAGCAAGCATTCCAGTCTCTGAAATTTTCTTTAGTAGAAGCCCCAATTCTGACATATCCATGACATGACTGTGAATTCCTGCCAGATATCCATGTCAGAAAAAAGTGGAATCAGAGAAGTAGTAGGACAGGATGGAACATAATTCTAGTCATTCGATTACAGCTCTTGAACACAAATGTTCTACAACAAATAAATAACTGTTTGCAGTTGTTTCTTTGCACAATACTTCTGGCACTACTTGTATGATAGGAAGTTTACTGTTCAAATGGACCATATGCCACTGAACCGGCTTATGACCTTTAAAAACCCCAGGGAGGTGATAATATTCTGAATTACAGCATTGCAGACATACATTATTGCCTTGGCCTACAACATGGAAATACAGATGGATTGTCTCACCAGACAATGAAACCCTGATAACAGCATTAAGGATCACACCACAGATAACAGCCTTGCCACTAGTCAAACAAAGCCAGCTAGCTCTTTAACCAGAGCAACTAACAGCCAAGTACCAGTAGTGAAAAAAGGATGTGACAAACATCTTAACATTGGGAACCACTACTCAGACGCCCCATCAGAAGATACCTCACTAACAAGTGCTGATGCCATCAAATATGTGCCCATCTCTACTGAAGAAGACATTTCGGAAGTTAATTAATCTAATTGGGCATTCATGCACCATGGAGGTAGGGGCAAGGCATTTGCCAGTGCTCAACTGACAAAATCACCACTTACAACAGTGATTGCATAGGCCATGGACAGTGTGAAAAAAAGCCAGCCAGCTAGAAAGACCTCCCTGTCTATTCTAACAACATCAGTGTTGACTGATGTGATGACCTTCAAAGTAAACAATGGTGCTTCAACATCAACAATTGACCAAGTGATGCCATCCTTCACAGCAGAGACAAAGTGAGGAGTCCCACCTCTGTAGAAGCTGGACCATTTCCAGTCAAGAGGCCATGTGGACCAACCCAATAGCAATCAAGGGTTATAGTCCCAACAATAACATTGACCACCATTATGGACCACTTTGTACTCCAACAGATCTAACTACTGGAGTGGCACTGTTAAAAGATTATCACAAAGTGGATCAAGACCCTGGCCCTATATAATAGGGAGGAAGGTGGGCTGTGATAGAGGGAAATTCCTTTATTGGAGCTAGAAGATGGCCCTGGCCAAAGCCTGGGACATCATCAAGGCAACTACTGTGGTCAATCACTGAACAAAAGCTGTCCTAGGATCTGCTAACTGGACTAAAATAGGGAAGAAAGGAGAACAGAGCATCGTTCTGGCCATTGGGTAAGAATAGATATTGTATTTTCTCATTTCATTTTAGGAATTTATTACGTTTTGTATATGCATTTATTTTAGTATTGTCCAGTATTATTATACATGTTAATTAAAGAATCACCTTTACATGTCATGCCATTGCTAAGAATGTTTCATTTTCATGTTAATGTATCATTAAAACGATTGCCGTATTAAGTATTTCTTTATTAAAGCATTTTTATACATATATATGTCTTTTCATTATTTAAGACTGTTTCGTTTTAATGAGCTACCATAGATTTATTGTTTCATGATTATCACCCTATTTTCCATTATGTAGTGTATTTATCTTTACGAAATGTTATCAGTAGGAATGTTTTATATCTGTTTCAATCCTTGTTAAAAGAGTGTTGCACTGTGAATTTCATATTTTGCATTATTCTTTTATTTATATAGTTAAATAGTAATCTTGGAGTGTATAAGAGTTTTTGTATTTTAACATTAATAACCAAACTTGGAAAACACTTAGAAAGACCTATCAAAATATATAACTCAGATTCTCCACGTAAATTTATGGATTCATTGGCACATAATCACTTTATAGATACAATAACTAACGAGGACATGAGAATTAGGTGGAAGTAAAGTGGGTGTACATCTTTAAAGCAAGCTCTACAGTTGGCAGTGGAACTCGAATCGACTAGAGTCACAGATAAACAACGTAAGGCCCAACTAGAAGTTACAGAGACATCAGATCAAGAAGTTTTGAAACATCAACTCCTTCTGACGATAGTCTAGAAGAACTGGAAAGATTAATTAGACAGCTGATTACAAAGAATAGTGGAAATAAACCACAATACAATAGATACTTCAAATATAACTTGAAAGGATATGTTGCTAGGATCTTCAGACAAAAAAGCGAGAAGGGAATAACAATTCCTCCTAAAAGGTATCAGTAAAAGGGGACTGTTACGGATGTGGGAGACACAACCTGTACAGCCGAGACTGTGAGAAATTAACTATTGTTAATTAACCAAGGAGGCAATGCTCTAAGGATGAGTCATTGAGCCTAACCAGATAAAAAGAACAACAAAGGGTTGACCAGATATCAGGAAATAGGAATTAGCTAGACTTATGAGGCAAAGCTCAGCTGAAAATATCCCATCTTTCCCAAGTGAGATGAGAAGTTCTTCATGTATTCATGTAAATTCAGTTCCTAATATGCACTCTTCCTCGGTGTCAATTGCACACATACATCATGAGGAGTGGAGAAGCTTTCTACAGTAGGGGTAGCTTCCAACTCTCTTCTTGGTGAATTTTTATATTTGCTTGCTTCATCATTGTTAGAAACAATATACCACCTTACTATTGTAGCTGTAGAACTAGTGTCAATAAACTCCAAAACTCGTGGACAGGTCTAGTTTCTTTAAATAACTGTTAGGCTAGGCTAGCTTCAAATGGCTTCACAATCTATGACCAAGAAATCCCTATATACTAATGATAATTTCTCCACCAGAGGTTCAACTTCCAGTGACAACAAGAGGATTGTTACTGTGCACCAAAAAGTGAAATACTCATACCAGGAGTTATTATGAATATGTCTACCTCTAGTGGCTGAACCACAGTAGAACCAAATACTTCAGGAATAACTCTTGTGGATCTGAAGAATATAGATGTTATACAAGACTTTACCTAAGAAAGACTTGAATCAGCTTATGATAAAATGAAAAGCTGCTATGATATTAAGGTGTTGGTAAGAGTCATATGTTGTACTGAAAAGAACCAAGGATGAAATTTACACAATCCAGAAGGTTAGACAGTCCAAGGCAAAGTTTATCCATCATTATCATCTTCGGAAGTATATTTGTGAGAGTATGACCAACTGGATAACTCCAGATTAGAATTTTCTGGCGGAAATACGACTCATGGAAGAGCTCAGTGTTCTTGTCGAGATCACTTCCAGAAGATCAACAAGAATAGAGCCACCAGTGAATTCGCTCGACCGCCAACCAAAGGAGAACTTCCCAATGACAGGACAGCAACTGACTACAAGGGACAAGTCGCCATCTTATCTGTATACCATAAGTTTCGGAAGAGAAAATCACCAAAAAGACTTGGCGAATGGACACTTTAGTGAACTGTTTTAAT
>NW_013667822.1:79865-97447 GCF_000517525.1 Limulus polyphemus | reverse complement strand
TAAAGTTGTATTGAGAAAGAATAAACAAGTTTTATTTAAGAACGGACTTGTATCGCTGAAGTTTTTCGGAAGGAATTTTTACGGGAAAATAACAAACGACCAGAGACGTAACAGTATTTTAGATTATTAGTGATAAGTATAGGCTTATACATCTAAAACAAACAAATAAACTGTTTACATTCCACCTATAAATAAGGCCTATTTTATTTCTTTGCTTTGCTTTTCCAAGCATCACTGATGAACCGTGAATTCGGTGAAATTAATCTGTTGCAGCGGAAGTAACAAATCAGAGAATAGATTGGGACTCTACTTTATCTTTTCCTTGTGGAAATTTACGTTTTGGTGAGGGAGAACAATAACAAATAAATATACAGCCAGTTAGTCCACTGTATAATAATGGATACTTAATTATGACAACACGTCAGATGTTATTGAAACACTTAAAGTATTTCAGGTTATTAATGGTGACTAAAGAACTATACACCAAACCAAACAAGAATGTTTTGTTTATTTAAAAAACAACAACAACAACAAAACTAAACAAATGTGAAAGAAAGAATTAAAACTTTCAACATTCTTGCAACATTCACGTAGGTGATCATTGTAACTGCGAGACAATGGATGTAAATTTTGTCACTGTTTTTAATATTAATGCTGTGAGAATTTCTTGTAGTGTTGTACAGATACGCAGATGAGCAATAAATTCTATTTTATTTTATTTGGAAGAACTGCGAGTAACAAGTTCCGAAAAATTAGAAAGGAGGCCTCTAATTAAACGTTATCGACGATTGCCAGGTCAAGCAAAAGCAACAAAGAGAGATTGCATACCCTCTCCCCACCAGTCCTTTTAGAGATTGCCTGCGTTTATATTGGATAATGTAAAATTTCACATTCTAAACTTAGAAAATCTTTCTCAGATCCAGAATAATCAACGATCAGGATCATTTTCTGTAGTGTGACGAGGAGTCTCAACCGTAATGTGCCCATGAAATTAGGTACAAATACGATCACACTTTACAGAGTTATTAACCGAAAACCGCGAAAATACCCTATCTCTCCATTATAAAAAAATGCTTCAAAATGATCCAGGATCTGGATCCGAACAAAGTTTGGGGAGGACTGTTCCATACCGGTACATCAGTCTTTCAGTTTTCGAGATATGAGCGCGAAAACACAGATACTCACACAGACCCGACTGCAGTCCCCTCGCACGGCGAGGGTAATTACAAATTCAATGTGTTGTGTTTGGGAAAAGTTAAAACACTACTTGTTTGTTCATGGCCAAAGCTCAAGAGCCACAATTTTGAGAGGAAGGATTAAGCATTATTCGACTGTTTTAGAATCCATCAAAGTAAAAGCACATAACTAGTTGTGTAAAGGTACTACGAATTTTTCTCACGATTACTGGTTAAATTGTTAGAAGTAGAAATGAAATTACATTTTCCAATAGGGTAACATGCAGGCTTTTTGCGTTTTTTACGAAGTTTGTCTTGAGATTTGTGTATTAACTGTAGGTTTTGTTTGAGCTACTAACTGTGGTGGTATGTAGTTTTGATGAATGTTAGGCCTACTTATTTTTATTTTCAGTTAAATATATTTCGTTTACCTCTAAAACATATTTCATATATGATGAATTATTATTATATTAGTTTATTTAAAATATTTTAGATGTTACCGTTCTTTACCTTTTATTGTTGTATATATACTTTTAAACTTTTTAAGACAGGGAGAAGTGTAATTTTATTTAAATTTTAAAACACCAAAATTTTCTGAAAATAAAAAATAAACCACCTTAGGTCTCTTTTGCAGTTTAAATTTGTATTAGTCAATGTAGATAACTGTTGTAATTGTAATTGACACTGGTGTGATTTTTACGTACTTGGCCTCACTGATGTTCAACTTGAAGTTAGTATCGTTATTGTTATATTAGTAGTCTATAACTTAGTTACTAGTTTTATGGGCACAATGATAGTAGTATAAGCTATATATAAAAGGGTATTAGTAATAACTAACACTAGTTATAAATACTTAACAAATTTCAATAATGTAATAATTATAACAAAAATTTCACATTCGTCTTGTTCATAACACAAGCTTCTTATGACTATGAGTAATATAACTTAATTTATAACTTTTTATCTAAATGACTAAAGCTCTGCAATGTAAATTTGTAATAGTCACGGGGTATGTAAAACTATGTCATTTATAAATTTAAAATGGTTGTGCCATTACTATCTAGGCAGCAACTCCATACATCGTTCTTAATTACTAATACTTTTTTAATTAGTTACATTAATAATTGTATATATATTTTAAGTAATCTGATGATTTTTAGTGTAAGTATAACCTGTCATTATGACTGTTTTTCAATTTCAGGAAACAAATTATCTGTCTTTGTTACTGTTAGTTTGTAAAATTTGAAAATGATCCTAATATTTTTTTCTAAAAGTTGATCAGTTTGTGAAAGAATTTACAAACCTCTGTTTTTTAATAACTTTAATATGCTTATGTAAAAATAGACCTGTACCCACTGTGTTGTATTTAACTCACTGTTAATGTTATATGTACATTGCTGCAATTTGCATAATGTACTATTTGTTTATGCATATTTCTGCACTGTAATTTGTTTATATAAATTGCTGCTGAGTGTATAATGTACTGTCATCTGTTCTTGCACACCAATGTAATGTATATAAAACATTACCATTAAGTAAGGAGTAAATGCCTCATTTTGTCTTGTATCTTTTACTGTCTAACTAATCCCTTGAAATAAACTGTTGAACAATGCACAATTTTACAGTATATAATAATGTTGGTGACAAGTTATAGGAATGATGATATTATTAAATATTTTAATTTACCTAATTATTGTGCATGTTTAAAACTTAGATAGGAAAAAAAATTTTAAACTTAAATAAATCTTCCATGCGGAAGATAGATCAGCTGAGTAGAAAAGTTTTTGCAATATCATGTTAAAAACAATTCACTGTGAATGTGTAGGAAGTTTTTACTACCTTGTGAATGGTGATTATAGTTTGTACTATGAAAATGTTTTTAAAATTTGTGACCAAATGGTTTTTAACTTAATGTGTGTTGACCTTGAAGCATCAGAGGGGTCTCATTAAACCAGTGGTTCCTTAACTTGGACTTCTTCATGAACTAACAACAGATAGGTTTGTCTGCAAAAGTTAATCCTATAGTAAATAAAAATGGCACTGACATAAGAAGGTAAATTAATGAGATTTTTCAAATGTGCCATTATTTTCAGTTAAGTAAACATGGTATCGTATCTTTTTGCTTAGAAATGATATGATATTTTGATCTTTACTGATACCAACTCTTTTTAGAATGATCACAGACCCTAAGGGTTAATGGATAACAGATTGAGAACCACAGCATTAGACCATCCCAAAAGAGGTGTAATTGTTTGAAAATGTATATACCACATCATAAAAATTTAGTAGGTCAGTAAAATGTAATAAACCATTATAATACATGCACATTTTGCTCTCGAAAGATTCAAGTTATTTCATTACATAAGCATTTTTAAAATTATCTTTGGTTCTTGCATCTGTTGTTTACAGCCAGCATCCCTGAAAATATGTTAAAATGATTGAATCTCTCATGTCTAAAAACCAAAATGAAACTACTTTGACATTAATCATCAAATTATCCACTTGTTTTTATACCACCAGTTATTGATGGAGTCTCACACATTGAGTAATTTTACATTTCTACCTGTAATATAACACAAGGTGTAAAAAAACTGGCCCCCAAAAAAATGGAGGAAATCCTATATTTTCTGTTTAAAATGCACGGAGAACTGCAGCAGTAATTAGTGGGATTATCTGCCATATTGATGTTATTTTTAAGTTTTTGTTTGTGACTCGTATGTTATTAGGGACCTTGTAACCAACAAGGTCAGAGAACCAAAGGCAGTGTGGTGTGTGTAAGTAGGTTAGGAAAATGTGTTTAAAAAGGTGATTGAGTTGTATGGATTCAATCGGTAATTCTAGGATTATTAATAGTAGGTATAAGCAGAAAAGATGACATTTTGCTTTTATGTCTAAAATAGCATAGTAACCTGAAATCTTACTGAAAACAGATATATTTAAATTTTTTTTTTTCATTTACGCACTATAAATATTAGTACAAACTCATCTCCCTTCAGTAATGGAGTCCTGTCACAGCTCACTTGTCAATGCACAGTCCAGGTAGCATGGCACCACCTTTAATTCCAAACCACTGACCACAGGGAGGCAACTAGCCAGCAGTATCCACTTTCATTTTGTTGTTATTTACTAACTGACGTACCTTATCAATGCAAGGGAAAACATAGATGTCTCTGGGGTTGACATAGGGGGCAATCAGATATGAATGTTGACCCGTCTTTGTCACTTCCAAGGGTACCTACCAGGATTGGTTACAATTGGTTCAGTGGTTTGCCAGTTTTAAGCAGACAAACACACTCGTACACAGTAATGGTTTAGATTCTTGTTTATTTTATTTAGTATTGAATACAACTCTAACTAAGTTATAATTTCATTGTGTATGTCACTGGTTAGGACACATTTGGAGTACTGTGTTCAGTCTTGGGTTTCTTACCTTGAGAATGAAATGGAATTGTTGGAAAAGGTTCAGAGGCAGGCTACTAGGATGATACCTGGGATGGAAAGTTTGTCATATGAGGACAGCTGAAACTCTCTGAAATTGTTTTCTCTTGAAATAAGAAGAGCTAGATGGGGGTACAATTGAGGTGTTTAAAATTGTTAAAGGAACTTGGTAGTGATGATGCAGCACTTTTTTTGTATTTAATGGTTTTATTTTTCTAACAGAATGGTTGGCCTATGGAATGGGTTGCTTTCCTTCAAATGTGGTGTGTGCAGTAAATTTAAGGGAGGCTTGATAAATATTTGATTGAATAGGGCTGGCTTTGAGTGTTTTATTTTTATTTGAATGTATAGTGGATGGGATGGCCTAGAAGGTCCCTTGTTGTTCTTAAAGTACATCTCATTTTATTATTATAATGTTTTTAACACCAAGAACCCAGTTTAAATAAAATAATTTATTACTATTACTTCTACTGCTGTTAGTGACATCAGGAGTGTGACATCATCTATAGCACAGGCTCCAAGTCAACCAATTAAAGAAGCATGTATCCACTTGACTTTTAAAAAGTCTCTAATTTGCCATATGAAGCTTTTTATGACTTTCCAATCCAGCTCAAGCATTACTAAGAATGTTCATGAGATCTAAATACTGAAATAAACACTTTAAAAATTAATATTTGTTGAATTTTTTTGAACTAGCTAAACCTATTGTAAGTAACATACACGTACAGTAAAGTTAGTTAAGGTTTGATCCCTGCAGTGCCTATGCAAGGCACATAGGGCTGGTGCTTTTAAACTATGGTTTCAAGTGGCATAAACAGATGACAGTGGTGACCCCACTCCCTCCTAGGCAAGATGCCAGTTGATCACAGGGTAAGTCCCAGCTAATAGCTGTACCCATCATACAGCCTGACAGACTGGAACAAGTGGGCTAAAGTGTGTTGAAAAGACACAGCAGCATGTTGAAGTCCAGATTTGAACTTGCAACCATTCCAACCACAAGTTCAAAGCACGAAGCCACTGAACCATGCTGCCTCTAGTTATAGTAAACCTACACATTTTTTTTATATAAATTTGAAAAACTTATAATTTGTCACAAAAACTTAAACTTCTTCATAAAGCTGCTGTAGTTTTATGGAACACAGAAAACAAGGTTATAAAGTGAAATTTTAAATATTGGCAGAATGTTTTGATGTTTAATTTATGTTTTGAGTGTTGTCTAGTTTACTAATGAAATATTTTTGGTTAATCAGTATTATTTGGTTTCTTTGATAGATAAAATAGTTTTCATGTCACACAGAAATGTCGGTTTTTCTCTGTACAGTAATTCTAACAGAACAGGACCTGATTTTAAATTAGTGTCCTCAAACTTGTCTCTGATTGAGCAAAGTTTAAATGCAAAGCATATTTTTTTATGTATACAAAACAAACAAACCTATTCCTGACTACACATTTTGCTATGTAGCTGTCATAATAGCATTCTTTCTTAAAGCAAATTCTTATTATTTCACCACTGGCATTTTTATATGTACCCCCCCCCCCCCCCTGCACACACACAAATATGCATTATGTGACATTAAAAGAAACTATATCACTTGTCTCTGTATTGTTCTCATTTATGTGCTTGGAACATATTATTTCTTGATATACAACAGTTTACTTGTTGGATAAAATAACACATACTAAACTTTTAATGTAGCAGCTCAATTCATTTGGCCCAGCCTGTATGGAAACCATGACTAAAAGAAAAAAGACAACTGCACAAATATAAGGAAATATATTACATGGATCATGCAATTCTGCCTTTGCAAATAAATAGGAAGTCATTTTCTGTGGTAAGCCTAAATGTCAAGGCTCAATGTACTCTAACCCATGGTTTTATATATTTATTAAAGGTGTGGCTATACAGAGATACGACATGAGTATCATATCATGAAGCCAGTATAATACAGTATGATTTATGTGTCTTCACAAAATTTGGCAAGCTTTCAGTAAACATTGTCTTTTGTATAGAAAAAATCAGAGTTTCTAATAAAGTATTTTTGTTAAAAATTAATGATTCAACAAAGAGAGATGAATATTGAACACGACATGTTGCCATCTTTTATCAAAAACATTACATGCAACGTAACGTAGTAAATTAACAACAACAAAATAGATAGACGGATATTAACTTTTCTTTTATTTAACTCTCTTGCCAGCTGCCATTTAGCTGATCAACCCTGAAAATTTGGAAAAACCACTGTAAAGTGTGAAGTATATAAATAAGACAATGTTACATATTACAGACAAGACTGTCAAACTTTGTAACAAACCATTGGTAAAAGTTCAGTATCTAAATACGTATCGTATCATGAATATCTAGATACTTATCGTATCGACTACTATGATGAGATATACACCCCAAATTTTTATCAAACAGAAAATTTCTGTTTTACTCTTCTTTTTCTTTAATGCTTATGTATTGGTTAAGATAATTAATTTCATCTTGACAAAGTAATTGATACAGTGAAGCATACAAATTACTTACTTTGACAAATACAAAACTTAAGACACATGGCTTACCATAATTTCTTGAAACCTTGAAGTTGCTTACCAAGCACTATGTATATAACCATGTTTTTTTATATTAGATAAGTTTAAGTGAAAAATATTCTTTCTTCTTTTTTTTCAGCTTTGAATTGCACTTTGAGAAATACTATGCGTAAAAACCTTTTTCAAACTCTCCCACACAATTTTGTACCATAAGGATTTTACTCGCATAGCAAATGTCTGCCTACATGTATCCAGATAACCATACACATAACAGTGGGACAACAACAGTCACCCGCTTGCACAATATAATTCTTCATACTCGGCCTTGCCCCAAGCTACGTGTGTCTGGTTATACTATTTTCCCACGACTTCTGGGTCGGCAGGTGTTTTCAGAAGAACGAACAAGGATGATTGAAGACTGTGATGAAGTTTACCCAGGCATTTTTATAGGAGATGAGTAAGATAAATAGTTTTTCTTCTCTTTTCTTTTGGTGTATATGTATATATATATTTTTTTTTTTTGCAATATATGTATGCCTGTCCAAATCTAAATCTCATATAAGACTGGAATATTGTTAAGCAAACATAGGTATTAAGTTTTGTTTTTGATAACAAAACATACTGTGTCACATTTGTTTTTTAAAACATTATCTCTTTTAACATAGGGCTGCCATTTTAAGCCTCTGTTTTAGTATGAATAATCAGCAGTGCAACTACTTTTGAATAACAATACTTTTTGCACACTTCCAGTGCTAAAACAGATTCATATAATTGTTTGCATAAAAAAATATAGCTGGAGAATCCATATCTTACTTAAGTTCTTGCTACACATAGATCAGGCCGAATTCTATTTTAACTCCTCTCGTGCTTTTCATCACCCATTTGATGCATGGGGAAGAAGTAGCTGGATACAGTAGAATGATATCAGGATCACATAGGATCATCTAGGGAGTGATGTAAAAGGGTATATCTAAATGCCACCCTCACTCTGTAGCTCTTCAGGGGGGTCCTAGTGGTGTGTTTGCCAAGTTTAGGTGAGAGTGGTCAAAAACAGTAGACATTAAAAGCAGACACATGGTCAACACAACTGTTTTATGTATAGAAATACTCAGGATCCTCTGGACATTTTAAACTTAAAAGTTTTGTTTCAAATAACCTGCAATATGAAATTTCTATAACTGTCTTCATTGGGACACAGAACTTTATTCTACTGGATTGTCAAATTAATGGACACAGTAACCTGATACCACAGTTTCAATTAATAAGATGGTGAGGTTCTCTGTAGATACAAAAGTTTCTGGAGTAGATAAGACAAATATAAAAATTATTGATTTGCTGAACGGTAGTTGTAGGTAAATAATTTTATTGCAAATAGGTGAATACATTATATCAAAAATATTTTTGAGCTAACCTAACCAAATTGTTACAATCAATGTTGCTATATCTGATTATACTTTTTCTGAGGACCATGTATTGTGACAATATCCTTGCAGTCTAGTTTCTATTGCAAAATGTCCTATCATAAGACTGTCATATCTAAAGCAATTTATACCTCCTTGCATGCTTACTATAATCCATCTAATGCACACGAGGACAATAGTTTCCCATTACCCATTTCAACAGTCTGATCACACAGAAATCCATGGGAGGTGCATCTGGCAATTGGACTCATCTGTATTAGCATGGAATAGAATGAATACCCTTTCATTCTCCAGCTGCTTGAGGTGTGTAATGGTTGAAGAAAAGGTATGACTAGAAGCTTTATCTTGAGGAAACCCATACCATATTGGCAATTTTCCTGTTAAAGATCATTCTTGGTTATTTTGAATGCTGTTTTGTGTGTCACATTGACGGTTTTTGCCAGTGACCTTTGTGTTCGTGACTTCTAATCTGTCACAAGTTGCTGTACTTGGCTTACTAAAACTGATGTATGACTTGTTGCAGGTCTTTCTGAATGAACCTGGTGCCCCATATTCGTTTATTTCTGATATTAAGTACGAGAGATATCCCCATCTTGAAATTCTAAATCCCTGATCTGAACACATCTTTATGATGTGAGTGTGGGGATCTTGTATCAGAAAGAAGTGTCACATTACCCTTCTCAAAAGTGATCAGTTTTTGGTGACATCACTCTATCTTTGAAATTCAAAACAATTTTGAAATGTAGTTCTGATACATTCTGTTCTACTGTTACTTATTGTACGAATTGCTGTTTTGCATGTTAAAAATCATTTTAGTATAACAAACTCAACCTTATATATACTTCTTGAAAGGTGTGTTTTGCTGGTCTTAAACTGTATTGGTAATTACTGTTTAATAAAAAATGTATAGCAAATTGTGTGTGTGTAGCATTTTTAGAATTTTGTCAAGTAAATTATTATAAATTTGAATTTACTAATGTACACAATTTTTTTTTTTTTTTTTTTTTTCAGAAGAGCTGCCAGGAACAAAGCTTATCTTCAACAAATGGGCATCACTCATATTGTGAACACAGCAGAAGGTTGTGGTTTTGGTCAGGTCAATACTGGAAGAAGTTATTACTATGGCACTAACATTCAGTATTTGGGTATGAATGTACTGGATAATCCACAGGCTCGTATTTGTGATCATTTTGATGAAGCAGCAAATTTCATTGATTCTGCTTTGAGAAGTGGAGGTATGTTTTTACAATGTATTATCTATTGTATAACCTCGTATCTGTTTATTGTTTAGGGTTCAGTAAGAGGGGAATTGATGGATTTTTTTGGAACAAAGTTGATAGGCATATAAATATTTTTCCAAAGTAGAGGAAATCGTATTTGTGTTGGACACTTCTCTGAACTTTCAGATAATTTTGGATGACATTTCATGCTGTCAGTACAGTGGCATTCAGTGAGCAATATGATGGAGGAAGCAATGATACATAGGGGTGGAGCTAGGGAACATGGCATGTGCAAGCAAATCGTACCAAAACTAGAGCATCTGTTGTGAGCAGTTCTTTGAATAAATAAAAAAGAAATTTGATCATAATAATTAATTAAATGTATCTTTTATAATTGTTATAAATGATAAACAAATTAAAGTAACACAAAACCAGCAACTGAAATCCATAAATAAAACTGTAATTCACTCAAAGCGTGTTGAATATACATTAAAAAGATCAGACCATGCTCTTAGAGACGTATTTGGTTTGCTACTGATCAGGTAAGGTTTTTATTTGTTGCCTGGCTTAATGATATCTCATTTCCATGGCAACCACCAAGTAGAAGATATATGATACTTCACTTTAATGTGTAGAGTGACTCGTGTCTCATTCTCAACATTTATTGGTAAAGTCAGTGATGGAGGTGTAGTTTTGGTGGGGATTCTGTGTGCATTGCTAAAGATTTTTTACTTTATAAGGGATACATTTATACATATGGAAGTCAACATTTTTAATTTAAATATATGGAAATGCTCTTACCTTTATTTTAATGGACTGAAAACCAATTTTAACTAATGAAGCAGTGCTAGGTTTGCTTGACCTGTAAGTATATCACTGGTTTAACAGATCTTCATCTTCTTGATAAAAATCTGTGCAAGCAACTCACTGTCTTGCAAAACTTCAAAGGCAGATTTATTCCACATAGTACAGTCTTCTCTATTGGAAATTTATCTTAAACAAGAGGAAATTGTATTGTTTTCAGAATTATAATTATTGTGTTCCTAGCATTGTTGACATAATCATCTTTAATGGAATTCTAATAGTTAATTTTAGATAATAGGAAATTTTTAGTACAGTAAACCAAAATTCAGTTATCATACTATTCTTCCATCTAAAGGTTCAATAGTGCAGATAAGAAATTATAACTTTTTCACTTGATAATTTGTATATCAAGTTTAGGATTGGATGGTTATGTTTTCCTACCTGTTCGTATTTTGCTTAAATTATGTAATTTATATGTTAAAAAAAACTTACAATTTTAATAATATCATTAAAATTTTGTCGTATTATTTTAATTTTTTTAAGTAATCAATTTTATTTATTTTCAACCAGTCAGGTATAAACAAAACAGTTGTAATGGTGCACGAATGATGGCGAGTAAAAAAAACAACAATTTAATCATCATATTCCTTCTCTGGTCATGTGCCTTTTATTTCAGTTTCTCTTTACAATATTTGGTGATGATTTCAGTACAATTTCGGTATTTTTAAAATGTAAATCATATAAGTACATATACATGACTTTTGATACATCACAATGACTAAAGTGCCATTTTCAAAATATTTTTGTGAGGTATATGGATCCCACCAGTCTTACTCACAGACAAGCTGAAACAAATATAACTCAGTTGGGATCCTCAGCTATATATGATATTCTTATGCTAACCCTATGCGTGTTCGTTTTTTGTGTGCAATTTACACTCATTTCTACCCGCTTTTGTGACAGGTCTCATTGTTGAATAATTCATTTAGCTTGAACTTTCATATGTATATATATATTTGGGGCATAGTCACATGACACACGTACTAGAGAAATTTATATGTAAATCATGAGATTTTTATTTGATTAATGAAGATTATTGTCATATTTAAGTACATGAACATGCAGTTACGAAGTCTTTTTCAAATTTTAGTAATTAACGTGTTTCAAACAAGCTCTGGGGATGTTGATTACTTATTTTGATATTTAAAAATCTGTATGCATACTCTAAATTTGTTGAACATGTATAATTTTTCTTTTTACATAAGTACACACATATATACATATAAAAGCTAAAAACATAAGATTATAAATTTCTTTTCTTCATTATCAGGAAAAGTATTGATTCACTGTCTCATGGGCGTATCACGATCGTCAACTGTAGCCATTGCCTACCTCGTGATAAAAAAGGGAATGACGGCTGAAGATTCATTACGTACGTTACGAAATAATAGAGCTGTAAGGCCTAATACAGGATTTCTACGGCAGTTGGCTGAATTGGATATTAAGTTAAATTCTAAAAAATAAAATTTGTGAAAAAGTTCTTTTTGTTGTATGTAGTGATCATATTACAATCAGTATAATGAAGGGAAAAAAAACAGCTGCAGGTGAGTTGTTGTAAAAATACTTTTTTGTTTGCTCTGCAGTTAAGGCTGCTTGTTTTAAAGTAATGTACATTTCAGTATCATTTTTAGGTCTAAAAAATGTAGTGTTGAATTCATAACTCACAAATGCTTAATTTGTTTTTTTTAGCTAGAATTTGAAGCAGGGTAGTTATAGTTGTACTTAATTACGTATAGTGCTTCTGCTTTAGTTCTTGAGATGGATGACATTTTAAACACAACTAATGATATATAGTAGGCATCCGATTAATGTGAATATGTCACCAAATTAAGATGAGTCTTATATATATAAACTAAAATGCCATTTTTTTATGTTTTGAAGAATATACAACTGAGTATAAGCGAACCAAATTAAGGGTTTTTGCATGAAAATATTCAAAACTACAGAGCAATGTTTAATAAGCAATGTGAATAAAACTGCCTTAAATGATTATATCAAAATATGAAAGTGTAACTACAAGTTATTTTTTAATGTCTGTTATGTGAAATACTTGGGAATATTTTACTTCAACTTAAGAACATCCAGGTATTGGAAAATCTCTTAAATATAGCACTGTGGATAAAAATGTATCATTTTCTTGTAGATTATGCTAATTTATACTCTTAAACCACACATAGTAAACATTGAGACATATTTACGGCAGGGCGTACAATTAGCAGAATTATTATTATTTGTGTACATCTTTCTTTGGTACAGTTCTGAAATCTTTACCATACTACAGTTGTAATAGTAATTATATTTAATTTTTAGTCATAGCTGAAAAACTTTTCTTAAGGTAATTTCAAGTACTAAAAGTAACAAATAATCAACTAAACCATTTTTATAAAGAACAGTTTTTTTTTAATGTAAAATAATCGTCTGATTTTAATGATGATAATATTATCCCAAACTTTACTATTTTAGTTTAATTACGAAAAATAATTTGTGTGTTAAATTGTATCTGTGATGAGTCATTTTTTTATAGAAAAATAAAAATGCATTAATGATAATTATATATTGTTTAAAAACATAAGTACAACGCATGTGACATCTAGTCAACTTATTATTTCATTGCTGGTATGTACCATTAAAATAATCCACCAATATTTTCTTTATTATTAAAATGAGAAGTATTAGTATTGTATTTGTTCAATGAAGGATCGTAAATCCCTGGTTTTTAACTATACGTGTAATTATTAACAAGTTTTTCTATTTATGACACTTCTATTTTTGCATGCTTTATGTATTTTACAGTTCAATGCAAAAGCTTGTGTATTCCTTTCAGTAAAACAGTATGTAATTTTATTTATTTTAACAGTTTACGAGGCCAGTCACGTCAGAAGAATGTAAATTAACACATGTTTTATGGGTAGCACTAGTGATGTTTCTGGAATATCTTAAGCATTTATGAAGATACCTATTAACTACACTATGGTAACTAGCAGTATAGAGTTACTAGGTAATGCATTCTTGTTTTTTAAAAGTCTTTGGGAAATAGTGTTAATATAAATTTTTTATAATGATGTAATAATGCATTTATAAGTAGTGTTTTTTATTAACAAAAACTTATTTTGAAGTAAGATAAGTTTTACATACGTCATATAATAGCTAGGATATCACATTCCCCAAAACTAGTAATCATTGTTGGACATCTCAGCTGGTTAACATACTCTTTGTTAACTCTAAGGTAAGTTACCGTTTTTTACCCTACATTAAATTGAAATTTTACCACTTCGTTTTATTGGATTTCAGAAATAGTTGCATCTGGAGAAAGCTAAGCCTTTTTTTTTTCCCAGTCAGAATGCCCACCATTATTGAAAACACTTCATAACTGAATGAGATATTCCAGAAACATTGTGAATACACCATGAGCACTTGTGCCACCATGAGAATAGGGTGATATTTTAATATTCATCGAAACTTTTAAAAGTGTCATCAGAACATGGCACAGTTGAGATGATTCGATAAGTAATGGCATTTGTAAAAACCTTTTACTATTTTTATCCACAGGATGCATTTAAAGCAAAATATTAACTTAAAGGCTAGTGTGTGAAAATGTATTGTCTGAGGTTTTAGGATAAAATTAAAATTGGTGCATAAAGTCTAAAAACAAATTCACTATCCGTCCAAAAGTAGATTAATTAATTTATGAATATAATGTTAACTCTAAAAAATAAGTGGGTAATCTGTTGTGGGTTTTATATGCTTAAAAAAATTACAGAAATTTTAATTACTACATTTTTGTACTTTCTACTTCTAGAGTTCAAATTTTAAAGCACCATATATGTATCGGCAATAAAAAATGCTGTGAATAAACAATGTGATTGATGGTATTTATGGGTTGAAAATTAAATTGTGAACATGATGTGTACAAGCCGTTATGTACATAAATGAATGCTTACTTTAAGTAAAGTCTTCCTGAACAGTTGTAGTCATCATTTTTTTTTTTCTCTTTCTGGTATGTGCTTAGGATAATGTTTTCATTTTTATAATATATGATTCAGTTTTCCAACAATTGTATGTAGTGCGGTAATATGTTGTTAAATTATACTGCTCTTGGACAGCTGTTTAAAATTAAGTTTGGGTAAGGGTTACAAAAGCATCAATAAATGTAGGTTTAGCATTAATTGTATTAAGTCATCAAGAAATTAATGTAGTTTGTTCTTTTTTTAGATGAAAAAACCCGAACTACTTGTTTATCAAAACAAAACATTTATTAAATGAAATAGTCTTCATTCTTATCAATGATGCTTTTACATCTTACAATCAGGTTGTTAATGCTCTGATTGAAGCAAAAAAACATGTCGATGTCCTCTTTAGCACCTTCCATATTTGCATATGTTTTCCCATCAAGATAGTGTTGCAGCAAACAAAAAAAAAATGGTAATCTGATGGTGCCATATCTGGAGAATATGGTGGGTGGGGGAGAACTTCCCAACTCAACTTCATAATCTTGTGTTGCATCAAAGATGCCATATGTGGCCGTGCTTCGTCGTGGGGAAGAACACCTTTCCAACTAACGAGTGAAGGGAGTTTCTGAGGAAGGGCTTGATTTAAACATTCCAGTTGCTGACTATAGATCTCTGCATTGACAGTTTGCTGTGGATTGAGGAGTTCAAAATGAATTACTCCTTTGATATCCCACCAAATGGAAAGCATCACTTTCTGCGGATGGAGTTCAGGTTTTTGGGTGGGAAGTGGTTTTTGTCTAGGACCGAGCCATTGTTTTTGATGTTCAACATTTGCATAATGAATCCATTTTTCATCTCCGGTGACAATTCTGTCCAAAAATGGTTCATGTGCATTACGCGCCAGAACAGACGAAGCAACGTTCTAACGTTGGAAACTATGATTATCGGGGAGTTCATGAGGCACCCAAACACCTTCTTTATGGAGTTTTCCCATATTCCTTAGATGTTAACGTATTGTTTCATGAGAGACATACAATTTCAGGGCCATTTCACGAGTGTGTTACCTTGGGTTAGACCCAACAAGCGTCTTCAGAGCATCAATATCAATTTCAACATGTCGGCCTCTGCCATCACAGTTTTTAAGGCTAAAGTCACCTGAACGAAATTTGCTGAACCATTGTTGACACTTAAGAACGCTCATAACATTTCCATAAACTTCTTTGATATTCTTTGTGGCTACGGAGGCGTTGTTTCTCTTCTTGTATTCAAACAGCATTACATGCCGAATGTTTGTGTCATCACCATAAGGGATTAGAGTATTCTAAAGTTTACATATTATATAGGCTATGCTAACGTAACGTTGTTTAGATGGTTTGTTTAACTATTATACGTGATGCATGTTTTTTTTGGGGGGGGGGTTAATGAAAGTGTTCCAAAATGAGACATTAATTTCTTGACGATTTAATAGTAACTACAACCATTGCTTGGGCATTGTTATTAGAACATTCTATAAGTTTGCTAAGATATTCATAAAACATAATACACAAGTTTATTAATGCAGACATTAAAGGTGAAGTACTTGGAGGCATCCTAATATATTAATAAAAATAAAAGCAGTTAAAATCATGGAAAAAGTAAAACGTACTACGATGCTGTCCAAAGTCAACCTTAGAAGAAATTTTACTACCTTTAATACATTAATTATACAAACCCTTTAAAAATAAGTGAGCATTAAAAGCAAAAAAAAATAACTGATATCCCTTACAGGAAACTAGTGAATCCAAACATACTCAATGCTCATTAGTAGGGTATATTTTTTTTTCCCTAATGAAATGTTTCATTTTGATACCTGTGGGAAATGAATGTTAGTTATGTATATATGTATAAAATGACAGCCATCTATACTAACTAGTAGATGTAGTTCCACATGTAAAAGTTTCCATAAAAGGGACACATGCATTTGATAATAAACATTTTTAATCGTATACTCTTTATTACATAAAGAAAGAAGTCCTAAAACATATAATGTATACATTTATTTCATGTATTTTTTTGCTAACAAATGATATTAACTACTACTTTCCTCATAGGTGGATAACAATACCAAACTAAGAACATCTTAAATCCCAATATTAGTACATTAAAATTACCTTAGAAGTAATCAAACATCATCTCTCAACAGTGTATTATAATATGCCAGACTTTTGGCTTCATAGTTTAAAAATTAACAAGTTGAGGAAAGGTTACAAATCGTTTCACCTACATTAAGTACAAAAAAATTGGTTAATGAAAATGTTTACGAGCATGAAAAAAAAATTATTTTGTGTTCTAGGCAACAGTTTTTATTTTTAAAATGCTCACTTGTAAAAACTTCTTAAGGAGTACTCGTATTTAACTCTCACATGTCTAGTATTACAATCTTAATAAGTACTTTGTTACACGTGTTAAACACTATTTTTACAAAAGAGCTAAAAGCTTGTAATTTAACAAAAATGCTGTTGTAATGTTTGAAAAAATGTGTTAATTGTTTTGGACTGCTGTATCTATGTATCCACTTTTGACAAACTAGTCTTAGTAATAATAGAAAATTAACTAAAGTCTTCCTATTATGCTGGGTTATTTTATCCAGTAAACATAACAAAAAGTTATTGGCTTGACTAGAGCTAGACATTATGGTCTGGTGGTAAGAAAAAAAAAGCATCTCTTTCTGGATGGTATTCTTTTGAAGCCTGACAATAACAAATAGTCTTAAACTTCGCTACATTATAACCAAAAAAAATATTTCAAGGAAATTGAATCTAAATTATGTAAAAAAAAAAAGTGTTGTCATAAGTTTTCAGCTCCCTCATAAAAGTTTGTCTTTCAATTTGATCTTTGAAGATTTGTTAGAAATCACACTTGATTATAAAATGTTTGTAGATCTATGCAAAATATTTCTGTACAAGTAGACAAATCCCTTTTTTGGATATATATATATATATA
>NW_013667822.1:59327-79509 GCF_000517525.1 Limulus polyphemus | reverse complement strand
ATATATATATATATATATATATATGTTTGGTTCAAAGTGATAACAAAATATACACAAACTTCAGGAACAAACATAAGGAAGGTTAAATTTGTTGCCAAAACACTTTTTATGCATCTTAAAATATAATAAAAACAACAACTTAAAATAGGTATCTATTGTATTTGGAATACAATTTTTCCTTGATTGTTTTGATAAAATGTATCTTACATTCTATACGAGTAGTTTAAACAATGACAACTTTTAAATTCAGCAGTTATATTTTGAGCACTTGATTTTCCCAAATAAGCAATGTCTTAAATCTGCAGCCTACTGAAGTTGAAAGTAATTATTTAAAATACTTTTCTAAGTGTACAAGAAATATCCTTGTGGGTGGGCAAATGTTACTATATCTTCTCCCTATAACCTGGTCACACAGTAATGTGTGCTTGCTTTCTCTGTTACCTACCAACGATACACTGAAAATTTAGTTTAAACTAGAGGGGCACCCAGTACAACGCATACCTTCACCACACAGTGTTGATCAAATTCAGCCCTAAATAAATACAAAAATGTGTTTGTTTGTCATTACCAATGGACACAGACCATTTTTTGCAGGATAATGAGGAATAACATTCTACACGTGCCCACCAAGTTTCATCAAAATCCAATTGTTTTTGACTGAGTTATAGAGCAAAAATAGTGTGAAAAATCAGTCCCCGTGTTAACAGATACTTTGTTTTTTCGTGACCTTGATCTGCCTAAAACTAATCACTTCTAAGTTTGGTCACAGTCCAATACCAACTTTTGCCAAAATACATTCATCTATTTGAGAAATCTTGCTGACAAACACAATCTTTGGTGGTGTAGGTAATAAAATTAATTCTTATAACATTGTTAGACAAGCACTCTACATTAATTAAAGTTATAAATATTGTTATGATCATATTCTCAGTTGATAAAATCCGTGACTTTTCTAGAACATTAATTCCTATTACTCATACTTATTAAATATGTGAAACTTGAAACTTTGTAGAATGTACGTCAACTGTGTGTTGTAGAGACAAGTGTAGAGGACAATGTTTCGAAAGTCTGTCTTCCACCTTTCGTCTTCAGGTCCTGAAGACGAAAGACAGAAAACTTTTGAAACATCATCCTCTACAACAGGCAGTTGCCCTCCATTCTACAAAATTTCATCATGAATACTCTGCTTAAGCAATCTATCAAAAAATATGTGAAACTTGTTTAAATATTAATTAATGACCATAAACCTTAAAACATAACAGAATGTTGATGTCACAGTTTAGTATTTTGACAAATGTTTGGTACCTGCATGTTCAGTACCAGAAACAACAAAAAATAAAAATCAAGGACTTCTTTTGCATAACTAGCACTACATAAGGGAGTATTAAAGATTTATACTTTAAATATTTAAACTTAGAATGAAAGGAATTATTGTTTTGTTTTCTAAAAAGTTGGCAACATATGGGGAGTTGACATCTTAGATCACATTCAGAGTTAAAAAATGTAACTTGATACTGACCTCTTTCATTTATCTACAGACTTGTACATATGTTTCTAATAAACACACACACAAAATCATACATATTGTAATTTACTAATTACATGGACTACAGATATATGTTTAAAACATTTATCACAGAAGTTAGCAAGTCTGACCTTGTTTTTGTTACTCTTCATATAAAAATATAGTTCTTGTGTATATTGTACTATATTTTACTTCTACTTAATCACTACACATATGTAGTAAAACCTATTTACCTCATTTTAGAAATAATCCATTTGATAGGATCTTTACAAGAAGAAAAAAGTGCATGTGTATGGGGGGTGGGAGATCTGTGAACAGTGAGGTCATACATTGAGAAGCAGCAATAAAAATACAAGCAATTCACTGGGAAGTTTTAATAGCAACATACCTCATCTGCTAAAAGAAGCTTCAATAATGGTTGGATAAATTTATGTTGACATTAATATATTAACATTTGTCAGTAGTAGACACGGTAATCATAATTTTTGAAATACAGAAGTATCACTTCCTTACTAAATTCTTTGTTACGATATTAATGGCATTGTATCAGAGGGGTTGCAATTTTCAACTGCTGAGGTCAGACTTTCACAAGAGTGATGAATGTCAAGTCTTCCTAGGTCAATTTGGATACATTCATCACTACTTCCTTGAGGTTTGTTTTTATTGCCACTGCTGCCTTCTTCCCTTTGAGCTACACAAGATGAATCCATCTCAGACTCCTGGTCATACTTTACTGACCTTGAAGACAGTGGGAGCACAGTCTGCTGTGAGGAGGAAGACTTTTTACGGACACTCCGCTGATTGTCAGCAATACAAGCACGTTCTCCCTCGTAATCCGAATTATGAACAAAAGTGGTAGTTGTTGATATACTTACATCACTTTCACTTGTATTTTCTAATGTCTGGGAATGGTAACTAGATCTCGATTGTGTGCTACCAGAGGGACTTAAAGAAGGGGAAGATAAAAGAGGCCTCTGTGAAGATGCTGGAGAAGGCTCCACAAGAGTGGTATTATTGATCAAACTGCATGGTGAACGCTGTGTTTGTCGATGAGTGCGTGATAGTCTTCTAGCTCTTCGGATCTGCTGTGACCGAAATCGACGTGAATTCAGATTTGGTATATCGGGTCTGTCGTGGCTAACTGCAACAGCATAGGATGGTGGAGGCTCTCGATACATGATCTCTTGCTCCAGTCGTGAGAGTGGAGTCTGTCTAGAATAATCTGGATGATGTTCCAAGTACCGCAGGGCAAAAAGTTTACACATGCAACTAACAGCAACCACCAGTAACAGGCCACAAATTAATGAGCCCATTACAGCTGCTGTAATAACACTGTTCTTCACACCTAAACAGTGAACAAAATATCTCTCATGACTAACATAGAAAATAAACTGTTAAAATGCTTGGCTAGTGACAAAAAAATGTACCACCAGAATAAAACAAAAACAATAAAAACCCCAATCAAACATATTCCATTGAATGTTTCTGATGAACTGAAATTCTTTAAATATAAACGCACTTAAAGATAACAAAATATTATCGTAATAAAATCAGTATAAAAAGTACTTTAAAATGCTATCTTAATTTCTTATAATATTTAACTTACACACACAAAAAACGAAAATCTACCCTGTAGTGATTACTGGAAATAAACTGAACTACTGTGTAGTTAGCAGTGCTGTGAAGGATAAAAGTTTCACAGTTAAAGTCATGTTCATATTAATTAACTCTTTCATGCACGTACGCTTCTCCTTCGCTAAGCACTGCCATAGGAGCTTGGAATTTTGTACCATCATACAGAAAAGGTATTCCTTTTTAAACTCCCTAGTGTTTAACAGTTTAAAGTAAATAATGAAATATTAAACCATATGTCTTATTTTTTGTGTGCATCTAAAAATAATCCTAGCACTGGGACAATAGTTTATCTTTTAATAGTTTAAAATTGGCAGTGAAAGAATTAATATGTAAATGGTAAAGGATGTACAATTTGTGCTCATAAGTGCACAGCTCGAAATGATAAAAATTACGGAAAAACCGAAGTCAATTCATCTTCTCCTCACTTAGAACTTTCATTCTAACTATATACAAGATAACGCCTAATAAATGGTCATGTACACAGTATATAAGATAAAAATTACGGAAAAACCAAAGTCAATTCATCTTCTCCCCACTTAGAACTTTCATTCTAACTATATACAAGATAACGCCTAATAAACGGTCATGTCACACACTATACAAGATAAAAATTATGGAAAAACCAAAGTCAATTCATCTTCTCCTCACTTAGAACTTTCATTCTAACTATAAGGCGTTATCTTGTATATAGTTAGAATGAAAGTTCTAAGTGAGGAGAAGATGAATTGACTTTGGTTTTTTTATATAGTGTGTAACATGACCATTTATTAGGCGTTATGTTGTATATAGTTAGAATGAAAGTTCTAAGTGAGGAGAAGATGAATTGACTTTGGTTTTTCCGTACTTTTTATCTTTTATACTGTGTAAAATGACCGTTTATTTAAAAATTACGGAAAAACCAAAGTCAATTCATCTTCTCCCCACTTAGAACTTTCATTCTAACTATATACAAGATAACGCCTAATAAACGGTCATGTCACACACTATACAAGATAAAAATTATGGAAAAACCAAAGTCAATTCATCTTCTCCTCACTTAGAACTTTCATTCTAACTATATACAAGATAACGCCTAATAAACGGTCATGTCACACAGTATACAAGATAAAAATTACAATTTATCATTAAAAGCAGATGGGCTTTATTTTTAAAAAATGTTAGATAATAATTTCAGTCTCTTCAACTTTAGAATAATGCTTACTGAATGTTGGTTTAGTTACAAAAGGCTCTCCATTCAAACTTAACGAATCTTATAAGCTAAAAATTAAAAACTTATGCCCAATTTCTGTTGCTATATTTTACATATTTTTTTTATTGGGTTTCTTTTTTTTTAGAAATTTCCTAAGAAATCTAGAACAAAATAAATTCATTGTTTGTAATATTTGGACCCATGTTAATGTAGTTAGTTGTTGCTAAGTATAATATTTGGACCCATGTTAACATGAAATAGTTAGTTGTTGCTAAGTAACACAGAAATTCTACTCTTGTTGTTTGGTTCAAAAAAGAGAAACTTGTTTATGAAATTTAGTTAGGCATTTAGCTAAGCAGTACCTATAAGTGTAGTATGCTCTCTATCTTGAAATATGTTATATATCAAGTACTCATAGCCTAATAACAAATTTATGAATAGTTTGATGATGAAAGATTACTATATAAAGACAAAAGTATCTACATTAAATAAATAAGGTTAACAACTGAAAAGCATGAAACAAGGATTTAAGATAATACATTAGGATGTTTTTTTTTTTATGTAGTACTTTTATATCCAGGATTTCCTATGAAAAAGTTAAAAACAAGGGCGACACCTTAGAAATCGACATGACAATTAATTAACAATTCAGAATTAATTATTTTAGTTTGGTAATACAGACTGCTTTATTGTCTATTTGACCCCAAATAATCAATTCTGGTAAACCTTTGTTATAAAAAAAAATCTCAAGAATATAAATACTTTTACACATTTAAAAAAAATTCCTGGTTTACTAAGCATTATGGACCTATCATCAATGAATATTTTCTCATAAAAAAAGCAAGTTATTAAGAGACATAATATCATATAAAATGTGTTTTATTTCTTTATTTTGTTTTTGAGCAAAGTGACACTAGGCTATCTGTTGTGTCCACCGTGGGGAATCAAACTTTGGATTTTAGGGTTGTAAGTCCATACATTTACTGCTGTCCCACCGAGGGACTATAAAATATGAGAATTAATTTCATGTTTATTCCAGAACTGCTTGAACTCAGCTGGATGATGCTAGTCCATGTAAAGAACTTTATTTTCTCTCAAGCATATTTCACTTCTCTGTGTGACAGTAAGAATGGTGGGAGAACTAAATATATGCACACAAACAATAATTTTAATTAAAAAATATTCATTAGGGTAAAAGTTGACAACATTATTTTCATAACTAAGTTCAGCTTCCTGAAATAGCAAAAAATCACAATTTCTTTGTCTATAAACCAAGATGATACCAATCAGATCAGAACTGAATAGTGAACTTGGAGAATACACGATCAGTTTAAAATAATATTTCTTTATCTGTAGGCTTAACAAAACAAGATGATACCAATCAGATCAGAACTGAATAGTGAACTTGGAGAATACACGATCAGTTTAAAATAATATTTCTTTATCTGTAGGCTTAACAAAACAAGATGATACTAATCAGAACAGAACTGAATAGTGAACTTGGAGAATACACGATCAGTTTAAAATAATATTTCTTTATCTGTAGGCTTAACAAAACAAGATGATACCAATCAGATCAGAACTGAATAGTGAACCTGGAAAATACATGATCAGTTTGAAACAATATTTCTTTATCTGTAGGCTTAACAAAACAAGATGATACCAATCAGATCAGAACTGAATCATGAACTTGGAGTATAGGGGTACACATGATCAGTTTGAAATAATATTTCTTTATCTGTAGGCTTAACAAAACAAGGTGATACCAATCATTTCAGAACTGAATCATGAACTTAGAGTATAGGGGTACACATGATCAGTTTAAAATCATATTTCTCTTGTCTGTAGGCTTTTAAACATAAAACAAGATAATACCAATCAACTAAAACTAAAATGTGAATTTGGAGAATACGTGATTATTTTTAGACTACCAGACACTATGACAAATAAAGTAGAAAATTATATTTAACAAATATAAAACATAATATTTATTTACACAGTGTTATAAATATCTGAGACATAAGATATCACTAGTAAATAATTTGAAAACTTTCTCATTTGAATTTAGTTATTTTCCAGAATATATTTATTTTTCATGTTATGTTTTAAAAAAATACATCATACATGTATAGTAATTTCATCATTCACCATGTTGATGTGTTCAATGTTTAATTGATGGGGTGAGGCAAAACATAGTTGTCTCAATTCCAGTTACTAGGTTATTACTGTGACACAGTCTTTCTGTTTCTGATATGCATCTTTTTTTTTTCAAAGAATTAAGTACCCAGACTCAGTTCAAAAAATGCTTGTATTTCATACAATTTGATGTAATCAAATGCAAAATGAATTTCAATTTTTTACTGATATTTAGGGAAAACCACATGTAATTTCTTAATAATAACATTGTGGTTTCTATTTCAAAACAATTACTACATTACAAGTGATGCCACTCTTGACCTTAACTGTGACATTATTATCGATTCTGAGATATTGTAACTGTGACATTATTGATTCTGATATATTGTGACCGTGACCTCATCAGATCCGATATATTGTGACCGTGACCTCATCAGATCCGATATACTGTAACTGTGACCTTATCAGTCCTGATATATTGTAACTGTGACTATCAGTTCTGATATATTTAAACTGTGACTATCAGTTCTGATATACTGTAAATGTGACTATCAGTTCTGATATACTGTAAATGTGACCTTAGCAATCCTAATGTGATGGTGGCTTTATAAAGAAATATCAGAACTTAGAACTACAGCACAACACAGGCATAATAAAACTAAATCAATGAAAAAAATTATATATATTAAGACTTTTAACATGAAGTTCACATTTTGCTTTAAGACAAACTTATGTTTCATTACACCAACAAAATAACACAGATAAATGTTCAGATATCACACTTAAAGTTTATTTCCACAAATACAATATTTCAGAAAAAAAAAAAAATTTGAAGAAGAAGAAATTTACTCACAGACTTTTTCATCACTACCATCTCCACAATCATCTACACGATCACATTTCCAAGTGTTGTGTATACAGCGACCATTGCCACAGAGGAAACCACCCCTTTCTGATCGACAAGAGAGAGAATCTGGTAGAAGATACATACAAACATAAGAATATAAAAAAATTCAGTGAAATACCCTACAACAGTCTAAGTGTCAGCCTCACAAAAGGTTAGCTATTTAACATCTTGCCTTCCAACTTATGCACAAAAAATTTCTGATCTCATGGTAAAGTCATTCTGAAATACATTTCCCAAAATGTCCAAACTTATACACAAACAGATGAAATATTCATGTAATAGTGTAGTTGTTCAAACATATAGTAAAATACAACAATTATAAAAATACACAAATCAAAAGAAGTCAAGAAACACCATAGTTTTAAAACATCTGGGTGCATTACAAATGAAGATTTACAATATGTATACACAAAGGCACAAACATAAGTAGGAAAAATGACTAGACAGTAAACAACGCGTGTTCTGCTACGAGTCTTTCAATTTATCTCCACTTTACACTACCCTCCAAGTGTGAGCTACTGCACATATTTATTACAACAACACTATTCAACTGGTTAAATTGCAGGAAAGCTTTTTCTAGGACATCTGAAGTTGGATTACATGAACTGGAAGTTTTTTTACTTTTATACATGTATTGAATACTTACATATTTCTACGAGGATTCATTATCCAGGTAACATGCAAACACCATAGAAACAAAACCTGTCTTGCCTGCTTTTTTATTTTTTTAGGTAATGAGAGTCATTCTTAAGCTTTTTTGATGCATATATATTGGAACATTTTCAAGAATTCTTTAAATTTCTTTCAGAGTATTTAAATTTTAAAATCCACGAGAATAACTTTTTTCTAGCAAACCACTACCGATCCCAAACATTTCAAAATATTTTTTTTTCTATTAGATTCTGTGATAAGGTTTTTTAATATTTGAATAGTAATTAAGAAAGACTATAAATACAATAGTTTATTATATCATTAGTCACTAGGAATGTAATTAAATTAAGTACTAAAATATTTGTATAAGTACTAAAACTCATCAATACCTGTACACTCTCACATGGGATATTAGTTTTGAATAACTGTATATTAACTTTTTGGAATTTACCACTGCTTTCAAGTACAGCAGTCTCTATACATGTGGCTCATTTATGCTACTATAAATGTATACTAACACTACTGGTCCATTCAGGTACAAATTAACAAGTGTATTCCTATTATCAAAAAGCAAAGAAAAAACATTAATCACAGAGGTTTTTCACAAATATTCATTTCAAGAAAAAAAGCATTCACAACTTAGGAATATTTATATTATAAAAAACTTGTCATTCTAATAAGTTTTAGGAAATTGGCCTGAATTTGCAGAGACCAGCAAAACATCTGTGAATTTCTACTAGTATGTTTATTGCAACAGTAATTCTTTAAATACAGGATTTCTAGAATAATACAAACGAGATGTGTAAGGCCGCTTGTATATACGTCGTACTTTCTAAAACCTTAACTAATGATAGGCCTAAGTTTGATAAAGAGATAAATTAACACTGTAATCTGTGTAAGTTTTTACTTTAGTTTAGTTAGGACTAAACTTTACTGTATTTAATACTGTCGACAAATAAACTTATAATTTTATTCTATGAACTAAAATCAGACCTTTTTCAATGACTTTTAGTGTTGTTCTACAAAATGGTTAATAAAATATATTTACATCCACCTTTTGTTGTTATTCCTTCATTCACAGAGCAGTTGTAGCAACTTTATCACTCAATCTTGTGGCTCTCTGCAGTAGGCAGGCTGGTTCTTAAGTGCATAACGTACCTGCCTGTTTTTCTTGGGTAAAATTCTTAGTGTGCATGCTTATAATGTGTACTGACAAGCAAAATTATAGTTAAAGAAAAATGGTGAATATATGATAAGAAAAAATACTTGTTAGAATTCATAACAATAGGCTTCAGACAAAGTGCAAAATTTAAACTGTTTTGGCCAGATTAATTAGCATTTCCTTAAAAAAAAAAGGGACAGTGAGAAACATTTTATGTATCTAAAAAAAGTTGTGGAACACAATTTCCTAATCCACAAACCTTTTTTTTTTTAAATAACAATTTTGCAAAGTTAGTTCTAGATGCTATACGTAGTAATGATCATATCATACATCAAAAACAAGAACGATAAGAACCACTAAAATAAAAAAACTTAACTTATGTTCCAAAAGAAAGAAGAAAAAAAAACTTACCGCAGTTCATTTCATCTGAAAAATCACCACAATGAGGATTACCATCACAATGCTGCTCCACTGTGTAACAACCAAATCCAGATAAACAGGTAATACTGTTATCACAGTCTTTGCTACACCCCATCTCATCTTCACCTTTAGGACAATCAAATTTTCTGGAAGAAACAAAGAACTCTTAACCTCACATTGGAGAAAGTTATCAAAATTATACCCCCCACCCAACCCCATGAATATTAAAATTTTGCTCTTGCTGATTTTTTCAAGTTTAAAATCCATTAAACATTCACACGTCATATAACAATAATATCACAGAACTGCTCTTTTCTTACATTGGTGTATCTTCCTTCAGTTATTTCAACTCCAACACAATAAGTACTATTAATTAAAACACCACAGTAATTTCATGCTGTTAAATATGGACACAGCCAAGGAAATCTTTTTATATTCTTAGCTTTAAATACCCAAAAATCAAACAATTTTTAGTCCTGTGTTTTTACTGATTAAATATATCTTCACAAACACACACACGTACCAGTTACTTTTTTTTTCTCAACCCAAAATATAAATAGACTTAATAACAGTAATTGTATATACTTTTACTTCTTCAGTTTAAGATATTGTAGCACTTACTACAACAACAATCTTATGTGGTATACATATTGCATATATACTAAATGTAGTTATAAAAAGATGACAATTGAAACACGTTTATGGGATATAAAAGAAAGTTAAGTATGCTACTTATAGCTTAGAAGTAAAATAATACAGAAAGGAGACCTAATTAAGTGAAATATTCCAAAACCTGCTAAAATTTTGATAAGAAAAAAGTGTTTTACCAAATAATTAACCATCATGTAAGTTTACAAGAAACTTAACTCTCTAAACTGATCTAAATACCTTACTTTAACTACTAGCCTACTGAAAGATGTTGAGGTTTTACTATTATCTTAGAACACTCACAAATGAACTCCCTTTTACTATGTCATAAATATAAATCAAATGTGTACCAAAACAGACATAATGGTAACATTATGAACTGATTTACTATGTTATAAATATAAATCAAATGTGTACCAAAACAGACATCATGGTAACATCAAGAGTTGATTTACTATGTCATAAATATATATCAAATGTGCACCAAAACAGACAGAACGGACATCACGGTAATATCAAGAGCTGATATTACTTTCTGTGCTCACCTGTCACATCTCTCAGTGACAACATTATAACAGTTTGAAGACGTGAAGCTACATCTTGTCTGGTTAGGACCACAGTCACAATCAAGCTCATCACTGGCATCTAGACAATCTGGTTCCATGTTGCAACGATTTTCTGTTGGAATACAGCTGTTTCCTGAGTGACACCTAAACTCTGTAACACTGCATTTTTCTGAAAACCATAAAATAACTTGATCTAAGTTATAACAAAATAAATAATGCAATATAAATGAAAATTATATAACTGCAATTTCCTGAAAAGCTGCCAAAAAATAAATATTCAACACTTAATCATGTACATGAAGTATTCTTAAGTGAACAAAGAAAGTTGAGTTTCAAACAATACATTTTAGTAAAAAGAAAAAACAACCATGTACTTACTAGTCTATCTGTCCAAGTATCCAATATATTACACACATTTTAATCATATCATTAAAAACAAGTATTTCTTTTACTATTAATATAAATTACAAGTTACCTAAACCATTCTTAACAATGAATATCCAGCTGTTTTTACTATTGTCACAAACAATTTTGTCATGCCAAGTAACAACGTGAAAAAAATAAAATTTGATAGCGGACGAAATACATTTTTCAATATAAATATATAGTAATCAAAGTTTACTAATACACCAATACCTTTACAAACACACTATATTAAAGTTATTTTAAATACACATATTGACAAGTCACGTGATAACCATGGCCAATATAGTCGCAGTGGAACATATCAGAACAACATTTTGACATTGTCATTTCATAGGTAGTATGATACTGACAAAAATTCATTGCTTTTGGGAACAGTATATAAAACCCTTTTTAATGTCAAATATTCATACACTACAATTATAAATGCATGTGCACATCATATATTTTGTTAATGAACTTGTGGTCCCAAGACCATCCAGAATGAGACTTGCAACAAGTCACAGTCCAGCCATGAAGAAGAATGTAACAGATGAGACTCCTTGAACACAAAGGTCAGTAGCAAAATCTTTCCACATGGAGAACAGTACACTACTAAATCAAAAAGGATCTCCTCTGTTCAACCATTGCATACCTTAAGCAGCTAAAGAATGAAACAGGTACTCGTGTTATTCATACAAAGACACACCAGTCAAGTTGCCGAATGCAACACCTATGGGTTTCTGTATGTTCACTGTTGAAATGGGTGTTGGAAAACCAGTGTTCTCATACACTAAATGGCTTATAGAAAGTAAGCAGGGAGTTGTGTGCTATTGGGCATGACAGCCGGCTCAGTTCAAAATTAAGGATGGCTATACACAGATGTAAATCTTCACACAAAAGTTCTAAAACCCAACCATGAAATGGTCTAAGTAACTTAGATGTAATTACTGTTATGTAAGTTATACATAAACAAGAAAAAAGAAGATAAAGTCTTTCTTATTCTCTTTGCTATCAAGAATTTTATTGTATTACTTTTAGTTAATCAAATAGAGCCAATTCACTATACAACCAGGAACAGTGGTTACTTAGTACTATACTTACTAAGCTAAGCAAAGAAAAAAAGTTATAAATATTTCCAATAATGTGTAATTGATCCCCCCCCCCAAAAAAAAAAATGTTCTGTGTTTATTATGTAGACATCTGTATAACTTGTTCCTTTTAAATACTTTCATAACTTTTTTGTAACAGAAAGTTTTTAAGTTATGATGTGAATGTACAGAGGTTGTGAATGTACAGAGGTTTAAAATGTTATATTAAATTGATTTTAGAGCCTCACCATGTTCATACAGTTCATGTTGATATGTCTGAAGATGCTCTACTTGATGGCTTTGTATCTTGACGTTAGCCCTGAAGCATAGTTCCCATTGAAAAAGACTCCCTATTATTCAAGGAATGTAATCAGTCAATAGCAACACCCAGAACCAATTCTTTGGCTGCTTTTGTCTTACTGATTAGTGGATTTGGTCATCACTCTCATAGCAAATCTATGGCACCAAAGTGCTGAGCATATTTTTATGACACTAGGATGCGAACCACATATCCTCAAATTCACAGTCCAGGTCACACGTGGGCCTCGATATTAATTAAAGCACCATATTAATCATGTGTACATATTTTCTTTACCAAATATTTACCTTCACAAAATGCCTCATCAGACCAGTCTCCACAATCATTGATGCCATTGCAGGTCCAAGATTCATCTATACATTGTTGATTGTTACAATGAAACCATCCCTCTAAACATGGAGTAGGATTTGTCTTATCTACATAAAAGATCAGATTCCTTTATGTACAGTTTTGAAACAAAAATGTACACATAAACAGACTTCCACAAACTAATTTGAAAACAAAAACAAACAGTATATTTAACTTCTAGTTAGTCCATGGTATTTAAGTAAGATTCTCCCAAGGAAAATTTTTTCAAAATTCTAAGTATCTCATTTTCTAGCATTTGTAGACATTTGTCTACAAAATTGACTTATGATTTAAAACAGCTCAATGTGTTGTCCGTGAATTCTCCAAATGACAGAAAAAGTTTTGACCATGTTGCCATTTACCTAAAGCCCCTACATCTTAGTTTAAACTAAGTCATTATTATTTCATTCCACAGTTAAAAAATATGAACACAAAATAATCATAATAAACAGATGCTCTCAATGTGTTGTCTGTGAATTTTCCAAATATGACAGAAAAAGTTTTGACCATGTTGCCATTTACCTAAAGCCCCTACATCTTAGTTTAAACTAAGTCATTATTATTTTATTGCACAGTTAAAAAATATGAACACAAAATAATCATAATAAAGTTTACGGTAAACGTACAATATTTTCTGTTTCTCATAAGTTAAAAAGTAAACTGTTGAGTTTACTACAATTTGTAAACTTTTTTCAAATATATGCACTTTCTTACCACTTAAAGAATTTCACACAAAGGATATGCAACTTGTGCATTACTGACCTTACTTTGTGTGCTAGTTATCCTAGTTGCACAAGGTCAAGAGGTGTGTCATTCTTGGATACTTTTGAGCTTTCTCATGGATGATGTTATTGGAAACCTAGTTTTGATTTTCTAACTACTTACTCTAATAACATTGCGAGATTAACTTTAGAAATGTCTGGAAGCTAAATCCTCTTTGCTTTCAGCTATGGTAAGACCAGTGGTGTTAGTACTGCCTACACTCTGAAGGAGATGATGTTATTTTGTGTCTATAAATATTATGTACTCTCTGATGTTTCCAGACAGTGAAAGGAGTGCTGGCCATCACCTTCTTGTACCATAAGTAAATAACAATTACTTTCACTGTTGTTTATTTAATTTTTTTTTCAACATGTTCAAACCAGAAATTCGGTTTAACCTTTGCCAAACCTTTTCTGCCACATCTCCCATTATTTCTAAAAACAAATTTCCTTTTATTTTTATATGTTTGTTAACTTTTTGCTTTACTTGACATTCGTTCATTTTCTTTCTTTTATTTTTTTTATCAGCTTAGTTAAATTAATGATAGTCATACATTTTTATTTCCGAAGTTGTAACAGATGTTCAGTTTGTATTTGGTATCCAATCTATTCAGCCATTTTGTCCAATATTAGTACATATTTCAAAGCCTAACAGTTGAACATGTCATATCGTCTACTATAGGAGGTAATACATTATAAACACCTAGTACAACACTAGAGGGGGAAAGTTATAAATACCAATTACAAACACTAGAGGGGGGCGTGTGCAAAAGATACGCTCACCAGATTCACCAATCACAAGGAAACAAAAAAGAACTTTTCAAGATTCATATTTTTAATGTTTTATTGAATTGCTGTTTTTGGTAATTTCTGTATTTTTTTGTAAATATATTGTCCTTTAAATATTTCCTATAGAAATTAACTAAGATTTAAAGATTTATAAGTGTCTACACCAGGGCCATGGGAAACCCGATGTCAGACCTGCAAATAACAAACTAACACACAGTTAGATTACACAAAATATTACGCACAATCAGTTATCAATAACATGATTTGTATTTGTGTGCACAAATACATTTAACTTTTCAAAGCTTATAATCCTGCTTTCCTATGTCAAAAATTGATTTGTTTGTAATTAAGCATAAAGCTACAGAATGGGCTACCCATGCTCTGCCCACCAAGAGTATCAAAATCCGGTTTCTAGCACCGCAAGTCTGCAGACATACAGCTGTGCCACTGGGGGTGAAGTAAACTGAAATCATTTTTGTATGGTAAGTGAATATTGCAGTTTTTTAATAAAGAATTAGTGAAAAGCAACCCTACTTTTCAGAAAAACATCAGGTACCGTTTTCTTATTAATGTACGTTTCACCAACCAGTTGTCAGAAAAACTATATAGTAAACCTAAATGTTTTTTATTTTACATTATTGCACTCTTTTATGTTATCGTTTATTTAACGAAGGCACACTGCAGCATTCAACTTTTCACTGCAATTTCTCATTTTAATATCCTTGTTCGGTACTTTAAAGTTAAGGAGTTTAAGGTTGTGATGTATGAACAATAGCCAGATTACATTTTGTAGAAGCAACCATTTAGTGAAAAAAACCCACAGTAAACATAACAAACTGTCATAAGTCTGATATCAGAGAAACTAGTTTCAACACATTCGTGTCTTCTTCAATCTCACATTGTCTTCTGACTGAGACTGAAGAGGATGCATAAAGGTGTTGAAACTAGTTTCTCTGATATCAGACTTCTGACATTTTGTTCCATTTACTGTGTTTTTTTTCACTAATTGCTGTAAACGATATCGTGTTCTTTTATTATTAAGCAACCATTTCTTTTTCCCTCATATCAGTGTTGTCAGCTTATGAGAGCAGATCCTTACTGCTGCCAAGGTTTGACAGAAATCTTTATGCTGAGATAGCATGTGTCTTTGTTAGCTTACACCACGGTAATGAATTAGATTGTCACTTTAAAAGTAAGAGATAAAATTAATTTCATTAGTGACAGTAACTTAATTGTTATGATCTGTTTGATCAATATCAATAATGTCATAGGTGCCTGCAGATACTTCACTGTAACAATCCCACAAAGTCATGCGTCTCTTCTACAAACTTAACAGATGGTGGCTCTAATGGTGAGGAGTCATCCATGTTATTTTCACTATCTCTATCTTCAACCGCATTTGATTGTAAAACTAGCATTGTCAAATGCTTTCTCCACCAAGTATTATAGCTCTCTGAAAAAATCCTACTTAATGTGAGGATCCATAAAAACAAACTAAAACTAAGGCCAATTTTGGACTGTTTTGTATTCCACCAAATTTAGTTTCAAACCCTTCTCTTAAGGATGCCTTCAATGTTCCCAGTCCAAGGTGGTTTGTGCTAACTTTGATAGAAAATAATGATGTTGCTATAGTTGGGATAACTTTTTAGTTTCCTCAGATGGTTTTAGCAAAGCAACTTTAATCTTTTCTCCAGTAGGATCTGTTTGTTTATCGTTCAGCACAAAGCTACCCAGTGGGCTATCTGTGCTGTCCCGACTATGAGCCAAATGGTCAAATTGATCAACTTTGTACAGAGTTAGGGTAGAGAAAATAACAAATAAAATATAAAGTTTTACTGAAAACAAGCGTTTGCAATGTATTTAGGAGGTTTTAGAGATCATGCAAATAAAATTTGAGATTTTTGAGATAAAGAAAAGTATTTTTAATCTCAATATGAAAATCACCTTGCACTCAAGACTTGATATATTCACGGAAAAATGTTTTTTAGTTTATCAAAAATACTTCACTAAAACGTCAAATTTTTTGCATGTGAAGGACTTGTAATATTTACTGAAAGTCTGCCAAATTTTGTGAAGATATACATACTACATAAAAAAGTTAGTACTATCAAAACTATAACAACTTTAAATGAGTACAAAGTAATCACATGGTCAGTCAATTCACCCATCCCATGACAAGAGAGTTAAAAAAGAACTAGACATAAATTAGTTTCCATTGCCAAGACCACACTAAATCCTGGATATAGACTAGTGTTCATTGCTAAAGACAACACCATTTTGCAAGACATACTACAGACTGCTTTGTCAAGAAGAATTGGACATACACTACATCAATTTCTAAACACCATACTATATTGCATGGCATACTACAGGTTGGAATTTACAAAAAAATTGGACACACACACTACTGTCCATTGCTATGACATCACCACAATGTAGGGAACACAACAAGTTGAGATTTAAAAAATTGAATATAGACTAGAATATCCAAAGCTAATGCAACACCATATTGCAGGACATACAATTCCTTGAAACTTAAAGAAGAATTGAACACAGTCTAATGTCCATTGTTGAACAAACATAATATTGCAGAGCATACTACAGGCAGGGATTTAAAAAACTGGACACACACACAATACAATGTTGCAGGGTCTTCTACAGGTCGAGCTTTAAAGAAGAAATAGACATGTCCATTGCCAAGTCAACACCATATTTATTGGTTGAGATTTAAAGATGAAATGGAAATGTCCAGGCAAGGCTACTTTTCACAAAACAATTTCATCTTATAAAAAAAATATTGTTGTCAGTTCTAGACACTAGAGAGAGCCATGTAAGTATTCAACAGGAGTTATTATGTAATCCTTCATTAAAGTATTCTTACTGCACCTTAATCAGCCTGTAATTTGTTTAACTTTCTCCAAAATTTCACCTTCTAGCAGGTCTCATGGTTTTCAGTGTCCTGCAAAACTAATGAAACTGTTTAATTAATTCATCAACTAAATATTCAGTACCTGACCAAAACACTGTTACATTTCTAATGTTTTTTGTTAACGGTGCAAATATATTTCTAAAGGGCAAGCATAATGGAAAAACAAACTACATTTAAATTTTACACTCAATTATACCATCGTAAGGGAAAGTACGAGATCATTTACAATTACTATCAAACAAACAATCACCTGAACATGATATCTCATCAGATCCATCTTCACATTCATTAAATCCATTACAGCGCCATCTGTTGAGAATGCATTTTTTATTGTTACACTGGAACTCGTTATCTTGACATTGATCTGCATTCTTATCACCTAAAAGGAGATCCAAGAAATTTTAAGAAAACTTTTTCTTCTATTTGTTTCCTTTTACTTATAAAAAACAACAACAAACTCATATTCTGTTAAATGAAGGTTCAGTAGTCACGTATTTGGAACACTTACTATTTCTAAATATGTTTCTTACATTCATCAATAGTCGCGGCACTATCTGAACCTATTTCTAACTTGACTATTATGCTGTTCCTAACCCTACAACATTTTAGTACTTTTTTTTTTCTTTTATCTATCTAATACCAAATTGCATTTGAATTCATGACTTTTTTGGTTAAAAAAATCCCTACAACACACAAGTCCCACAAAAATAAGGACAAGTTGCAGAATTTCTGTTGCATTTAATCCTACTAGTTATAGTTCAGTATATATTCTTACACAGAACTGCATGATTTCACCCAGTCTGATTGGTCAGCTCTATACACTAAATGTTGTAACATGTAAGATTATAAAATTACTCGGCATGTGGATTCCACTTGCAGTGATCAGTATAAAACAAAAGCAACACTACATACACTTACCTACAATATAAGATAGGTTAAATCCTCTTGCCCCTTTGAGAACAGATGATGTAAAGAATTTGATCCATAATGCTTTTCCCTGTATAATTACTGGATCTGGTCGGGCCTTTCCCTGTCCACAGTAGTGCTTGAACTTGGCTTGGAGTAATGGTCCTACCTTTAACCAGTTATGATCGCAACAAGGAGGGCTGAGGCACATCCTGCTGCTTTCTTCAACATCCAAGTCATCAAAGCTTTTAGCAGAATACAGAAAATTGTCAATTAACATAAAGAAAACAACACGAATTATACCTTAAGAAAACTGAACAGAATATAGAAAGTCATTTAGACCCACTTGCAAACTGAAATTTAGTAACTAACATTTATACTTAAGTCCAAAACTGTAGTTACTTTTATATATATTGTTGTTGTTTGTGGAATTGCACATAAAGCTACTTGAGAGATTTCTGCACTAACCGTCTCTCATTTTGAAGTAATAGACCAGAGAGAGAAGGCAGTTAGTCAACCACCCAGGCAGTAATGGGATGCAAACCCCATATCCAGAGTCCAGCACTCTAGCCACTAAGCTGCACTTGGTCCAGTTTTGTATATAAATGTATTATTTCAGTATTAGACAAAAACGAAAACTTCACAGGATTCTAGTTAACCCGAATTCCTGGGCCTCATACACCAGAGAATTTGTCGGGACACACGAGATTTGATCCCCCGGGTACCGAATATTCACCGCAAAACACCCCATATGCAAATCAAGCACAAGTACTTTGCTTTGATCTTTGTATCATAATGAACTAAACAGCATACAGTTTGCACCATCAACTTCTAACGAGTTTCAACCACGACAATAAACTGAACAAATATAAAGCCACATGAAAGTACCACAAGACCAGTCTAAGCATATCAGCAGACATGTGCTTGAATACACTGTATAACATTGTTCCAAGACTATTTCTATGAACAATATTCACTTTTGAAATAATAAAATTGACGCAGGTTTTCGAATTTCATTATATGTTGTTACTATAAATGAAGAAAAGCAAAAAAAAGTATGTCTATGAATACAGAACTTTGATAGTATTTTAATTAACAACCCAAAATAAGCCAAAACTGGTATACATGCAAATAAAAGTTGCAGAAATCATTCATAGAAACAAATGCTGATAATTCAAAGTAAACACAGATATAACTATCAAGTTATAACTTGCTTTGTTTGGCAGTAGAACTTCAAAATTGTAAAGATGACCATTAGGTAAAATTTCATTCAATCTAAAAATTATATTCTTGAAGCCATCTTTACCAGACTTTAGTCTCTTATGCGTACATTATGTTTACTGAAAGTTTTGAATGACAGTGGTACTTAAAATGTTCAAGTTGTGAGCACTGGAAAATAAATTATTGCTTTCTTTAGCAGGCAATCATCCACTACTCTTTTAATAGTTATATTCTAGATTGACGAATAAAATTTGGATATTGCAGTAAGTTTAGTAATTGTAACTATAAATAGTGTATCAGCCAGTGTGAAATTTTTAATCAACACTTACAGCCTTGTGTACAGGCAATACATGTGCATTCTTTTCTTTTAAGACTTTTCTTGAGAGTCTTCTCAACTAGAAGCATTGTTACTTTCCCATTTTTGTGTAGTCTGAATTTGCCTTTTGCTTATCATTTTGCAAAAAACAATTATAAAAACAATCTGAGAAACTTTATTTCTTAACCCTTTCATTATGGGTAGGTTAAAGTGCACATGTTGTGACCTTTCACAGAGTTACATTCAAAATTTAATTAATCT